>NC_056735.1:1780586836-1780741844 GCF_019279795.1 Protopterus annectens
TTTTTGTAGAAACATAAGATTTTCCAAGACAAATCATATGCACGACCAGTGCAAAGGGCAGAACTTCACTTTTTGCCAAAATAAAAGCTTATTCTTAAAGCATTTGAGTTGTTTATACTACTTCATATAACATTTAGGTGTTTCAGATAACAATTAACTGTTTTATGTAACTATTAATGAACATTTGTGAAATAATTTTGTCCTGAAATCTCAGGATATTTGCCATTTTTTAGTATTTTTTGCAGGACACAACTGCCCAAAGAGGAACTGTCCCTCACAGAGAGGGACAGGAGGTAACCCTAGTCTAGGTACATCAGCAGTCTTTTAGAAAGCACACCCTGTTACCCTGCTTTAATCTATCTTAGAGCAGACCTTTTCTACCTTGCCTCTATTTTGGGGTCTTTGTTCATTGCTCTACCACAATACAATACAATATCTGAATCCAACCAAGGCGCCCTTATCTTTGCTTCCCTTTGTAAAGACTGAAAAGTATTGATTAAATAGGCCTGTATTTTTATATCTTCTGATATATCCCTCTCATCTTTGTTCTGACTAGCTAGGCATGTGCCATGTAGTCACTTCTTCCTTTCTGTCATATATCTTAAAAGGCTTTGCAACCTTTCTTGTTCTCTTCTGTTAATTACATTTTGACTTTTTTCTCTGCTGATCTCAGCTCCCAAGTTGCCTTTCTGTTTCCCTCTGTTTACTATGACTCCACACCATCTTCATTCTCATCCTTTCATTTCTCATATGCCTCATATTTTGCTTAAGTACTAGCCTCACACTCCTATGTAGCCACAATGGCATTCTTCTTTCTTATCTTTATGCCTCTTCCTCAAATACCTGTCAACAGCACTGAATAGTCCATCTTTGACCCATTCCCATAGATTGTTTACTGACTCATTTTGCACCCAGTGCCCTTCCTCATTTTTGAGACTGTCTCAGTTCAGATTATCCACATCTAAATTCTTTCAACATCTACTTGTGTTTATAATCTTACTTTTCCTCTAACTGTAAACCACAAAGATGGTTAATGATGCCTTCACTTCTCTTAGAACTATATCGAGAACAGAACAAAAACTATTAGTCCCCAAAAGTTCAGAATTATGGTGTTTGCAGTAGTACAAAGATGGCAGGATACCTGTTCCACAGATCCTCAGGACCCAAACAATGTCAAATATCATGCACTCATAATGGATATTAATTTATCTTTTAAAAGGCACAGAGTAAAAAGGAACAGACAAAGGAAAAGAACAGTTTAAGCTGAATTGTGGAATAGTTAACTTCCTTACATGATATTTAAGAAAAGCTCTTACCAAAACTGTCCCCTTGTCTAAACTGCAGATTATCACTTTATATTCTTCTCCTCGCATACACCTCTGGTAGACTGTGGGAAATGCAGTCCTCAGATTTACACTGATAGCAGATCGTAGGAGCTTCCTCAATGATCTAACTGGCTGCCAGTGACTGGAAGGTCAAGTCAACTATCTACAGACATCCTATATAAATTCATTAATCTGCACATATGTCCACCATTATCCACAAAACGGAGACTTAAAACAGCTTCTTAAAATCTTAAAGCTAGCAATGATGAGAAAATCATGCTGAAAAGACTACCACTTGAAAATCTGGCAGGAAAAAGACATTTTCAAATATGGGTCCTGCCACCTTCTGGAACCACCACATGCCACCACATAGGACCAGATGGCGTCCCAGGTTGCGTCCTACATGAACTCCAAGAGGAACTAATCCCTCAAATAAAACAGCTATACAATCTCAGCCTCACTACAGGATATGTGCCCACAGAATGGCGTACAGCAACAGTGGTCCCACTCCACAAAGGTGGAGCCTCTACGGACCCTGGAAACTATCGCCCCATAAGCCTGACTAGCTTAGTCTGCAAGGCTATGGAGAGGATCATCATGGAGCTCATAAACAAAGACATTGGGGACCTACAGACACTAGATCCTATCCAGTTCGGCTTTGTCAAGGGCAGATCCTGCCTTTTGAACCTGGTTGACTTCTTCGAAACAGTCGCCAAAGCCGTAGATGAAAGGAAAGGTAGTCCACACAGCCTATCTGGACCTTGCAAAGGCATTTGAGACAATACCCACTCGGGCATCATAGATAAGCTATCCAGCTTAAATATAAACCCCTATGTCACAAGATGGGTCGCAAACTGGCTCAAAGACAGAACCCACAGAGTGAGAGTTGCTGGAGCCATGTCCGACTCGAAACTGGTCACAAGTGGCATCCCACAGGGTTCTGTCCTGGGGCCACTCTTGTTCGGTATATACTTTTCCGAGGTACAGGCAAACGTGGGAGGACTATGGCTCACCAAGTTCGCAGACCACTGCAAACTGGGCGCCATAATCAACTCTCCAGCTGACACAAACATCCTTCAAAAAGGTCTCACAGAGACAGATAACTGGTGCCAGCGCCATGGTTTAAAGCTAAATGCCAAAAAATGTATAGTCATACCCTTTGGCAAAAACAATGTGCTCACAAATTACCACATAGGCAGAAACCCATTAAGTACAGAGAAAGTTATTAGGGACCTGGGGGCCCAAGTTGATAGCAATCTCTCCTTTGAAAACCACATTGCCAAAGTGGTTAGAAAGACCTTCTACATAGCCCACCTCATCACGAAGGGTTTCACATCTAGATCAAGAGAGGTAATCGTGCCCCTTTATTCATCCCTCATCAGACCAATCATAGAATACAATGCCCCTTTTGGGATGTACCTTACCCGACTCCTGCAGCAATTATAAAGACCCCAAAAGTATCTCACCAAGAGGATCAAGGGTCTCAAACAGATGCCATATGCTGCTCGGTTAAAAAAACTCCAGCTCTACTCAGTTGCATACCGCCTACTTCGAGGCGATCTATGCCTGACATACAAAGCTATGTCAAATCCAGAATTAATGGACATGCTCCACCTCAGTAAATCTAAATCCCTTAGAGCCACACGCTCAAGGGACTTGAACCTCAGCACAGAAATAAATAGAACTTGCTGGAGGGACAGGTTCATAACCCAGAGGCTCCCTTCGCTCTGGAATAGAATTCCAGTTCATGTGAGGCAGAGCACCTCACTGAATCTCTTCAAGAAGAATCTCGATAGGTGGATGGGGGATCGTAGGTTTGTCCCAGGGATTATTCCTGTGTCACTATTGGACAGAGGCACAGTAAACTAAACCTTAAAAAGGGCACAGTATACTCAAATCAAGGGGTGGCATAAGCCATACAGAATCGGGCTAGGCTTATAATTGCCCCAGGGCAGATAGCCTAGTATGAACCTATGAACCTATGCCTATGGAAGTATGAACACAGCACTTTGTAAACTTTCCAAATCAAGCTAAAACAATTTATCTTTAATTAGTACAACAGGACCTTTTTCAGAGATGCTGAATAGATTATAAGCAAATAGACATATCCTCAGTCTGACCGTTGCCCTTGGAAAATAATAATTCAGACCTACACACTATTCTAAACACAACAATCCTTGTAATTACATCTATAGTATCTTTTTTTGTTCACCGTTGTATTTGTATGCAACAAAATATCAAATCACCTATTATTATATTTGTATCACTTCTACAATTTGTACCCGAGTGTCTTCTGCTTAATCTATTATATGTCGTTTTATGTTATTACAGTTCTGTATAGCTATTTTATTATACTCCATTGTACATGTTTGTGGTCTTATGTTTTATATCTGATTGCCACTAAAATTTTTATGTTCCAATTGTGGCATAGATGTTGTCTGAAAGGGCCTGTTGACTAGTGCACTTCCTGATCAGCAAATAGATAGATAGATAGATAGATAGATAGATAGATAGATAGATGGATAGACAGTCAGACAGACAGACAGATATAAATATGTGCATACATAAATTCTGTTTTTTTTTCTGGTACAATCTCAACATCTGTCTAAGACCTTGTGGTCCAACACCTCAGTCTGTATCCACTCATTCTCTCTCTCATCTTTCTATACATTGAATATTTGAATCATCTGCTCTGCCAGAATGGCTATGAGTATGACGCTTCTACTTCCTAGTTCATTTACTCTGTCTACAAGTCTCTCATAGGTTCATAGGTTCATAGGTTCATACTAGGCTATCTGCCCGAGGGCATTTACAAGCCTAGCCCATAGTTTTGTGGCTTACGCCACCCCTTTAGTATGGGGAACTATACCCATTATTTTGCTGTGCCTCTGTCGAGCAGTGACACTGAGGTAATCCCTGGGGTATATCTGCGATCTCCCATCCATTGGTCAAGATTTCTCTTGAACAAGGCCAGCGAGGTGCTCTGCCTCACATATACCGGGATTTTATTCCACAGCATAGGGAGTCTTTGGGTGAGGAATCTATCCCTCCAGCACATCCTATTAATAGCCGTGTCGAGGTTTAAGTCTCCCGCCCTTGTGGCTCTGATGGATCTAGATTTTTTGAGGTGCAGCATATTCATCAAATCTGGGTTTGACATGGCCTTGTATGTTAGGCAAAGGTCACCTCTGAGCAAGCGGTAGGCGACTGAAAAGAGCTGGAGTTCTTTCAGTCGGGCAGCATAGGACAGATGTTTGAGACCCTTTATCCTTTTGGTGAGGAACTTTTGTGGCCTCTCCAGCTGCTGCAAGTGTCGGGTCAGATACATTCCGAATGGGGCATTGTACTCAATCACTGGTCTGATGAGTGATGAGTATAGGGAGACTATGAACTCCCTTGATCTAGATGAGAATCCCTTCATGATAAGGTGGGCAATGTAGAAGGTCTTCCTAACTACTTTAGCTACATGGGTGTCGAATGACAGACTACTATCAACCTGGGTCCCCAGGTCCCTGATAACTTCTTCTGTGCTCAGTGGATTGCCACCTATTTGGTAGCTAGGGGTAACCTTGTTTTTCCCGAAGGGTATGACTATGCATTTTTGGCATTTAACTTTAGGCCATGGCTCTGGCACCAGTTATCCGCTTCTGTGAGACCCTTCTGAAGGATATCTGTGTCAGATGTGTTTTCTACTATGGCCCAGTTTGCAGTCATCTGCAAACTTTGTCAGCCATAACCCTCCTGTGTTTGCTTGTACTTTGGAAAAGTAGATGCCAAACAAGAGTGGGCCCAGGACTGAGCCCTGTGGTACACCACTTGTGACAGGCTTTGAGTCTGACATGGCGCCAGCAACTCTGACCCTGTGGGTTCTGTCACTCAGCCAGTTTGCAACCCATCTTGTGATGTATGGGTTAACATTTAAGCTGATGAGTTTTTCAATGATACCTGAGTGGGGTATTGTATCAAGGCCTTCGCCAGATCGAGGTAGGCTGTATGGACTGCCTTTCCCTCATCAATGGCTTTGGTGACTGTTTCAAAAGTCAACCAAGTTTAGAAGGCATGATCTGCCTTTGACAAAGCCAAACTGGGATGGATCCAAAGTCTGCAAATTCCTATGTCTTTATTTATGAGGTCCATTATGATCCTCTCCATGGCTTTGCAGATAAGGCTTGTCAAGCTAATGGGCGGTAATTTCCAGGGGCGGTGGAGGCACCGCCTTTGTGAAGTGGGACCACAGTTGCAGTGCGCCACTCCTGGGTACGTATCCAGAGGTAAGACTATGATTAAACAGCTGTCCTAGCTGTGGGTTTAATTCCTCGTTGAGTTCGTGGAGCACACAGCCGGGGACACCATCAGGTCCCAAGGATGCTGTGTTTTTTGCCTTGGAGAGAGCAGTTCTCACTTGTGCGTTGTAGATGTTTTGGAGGCTGACATCACTTAGTATAGATATATCACCTTTTGTGGGGAGGGAGAAGTTTGCACTGAACCTGTCAGCCAGTATGTTGGCAATGTCTGTAGGATCAGTAATCTTCACATCATTTTGAACTAGTTCTGAGCATAACTGGGAGTTTCCTCCCAGGTTTCTAACATAGCTAAAGAAGGCCTTATGATTGTCTTTTGAGTCTTTAGCTATTTTTCTCTCAAAATTTGCTTTGGATGATTTTATGAGAGCTCTTAGTTTTTTACTTATAGTGATCAAGGGTGCCTTACCTTTTAAGGATTTTGCTCTATCTTGTAGTAGCTTCCTCCTTTTGTTGTAGAGTTTGTTTATGGCTGGGGTCCACCAGACTGGACGCTTGCCTTTGGTACAAAGAGTCTTTGTTTTGCTTGGGATTGCCTTATCCATGCAGTCCTGCAGGTGCTGGTAGAAGGTATTTGTAAGTGATTCAGCGGCTTGAGTACTGTTTTCCGCTGGCTCGGGGGCCTTAAAGGAGACCACACTAGTCTTTAGAAGTGTGAAGTCGGCTTTCGAGAAGTTCTTTACTGTGGTCTTTTTTATTTCAGGTGGGGGTGGGATGAGGACCTCCAGCGAGATTAGTTTGTGATCTGATCTCACCAGTGAGGGGTATACTTCGGTGTTGAACATTGTGCTCCCATGTTCGTGATGATGAGATCAAGTATGTTTTCTCCTCTTGTGGGGATGGTGACTAGTTGTTCCATGGCATTTGAGTTTATGAATTCCAGGAACTTTTGGGCTAGGGTGTTTGGGCTTGAGTAGTGTTCCCAGTCTATATTAGGGTAATTGAAGTCACCTAGTATGATGGTGTTTGTTGATACATTTATCCCTCTAGTGTTTTCAGGAAGGCCATGTGAGGTTCCTGAGTTTGTGAGGGTGGCCTGTAACATGCTACAATTTGCAGAGCAGTCTTGCCTATGGTTAATTGCACCTGGATGGTCTCCGATGCATCGTGCGTTGCCACCAGTCTTGAGGTGTGGGTGTCCTTGATGAATATGGATACCCCCCCCTCCTTTCTTGGTATTGTCCGGATTTTGGGGCCGGAACGCATGATAAGAGGTAAAACCTGATAGTGCTGGGGTGCTCTCAGGAGCCTTGAACCAGGTTTCTGTCACTGCACAGACATCGATGTTCTCCATACTGAGAAGGGCCTCGAGTGCGTGCATTTTGAGATTTAGACTTCTGGCATTGAGCAGCATTACCCTTAGTTTTTTTCCTTGTTTGTGTTCTAGGGTGGTAGGTTTAGAATTTGAGCCTTGCCTAAATAGGCACTATGGGGTGGCAAGAGCCTTTGCCAATATCCGAATCCCAGGGTGACAGGTGCAAGCCGTCCCTTGCAAAGCAGCGTGGCTTGTCCAGCATGTCATCCCAGGCAGACAGACATTGGATCCCCTTTGAATGACACCAGAGATTAAGCCAATTGTTAAAGCTGATCATCTTATCTCTGTATTGTGGCATCATTCTTGGTGAAGGTAGGATACTGCTCAAGGTCAGGGTCATACCTGCCTGGGCTACATAATCAGAGAGCTCCTCAATGTCTCTTTTCATGTAGTCCAAGGAGGTACGTCTCAGGTCGTTTACACCAGCGTGGACAATGACTGAGTCGTATTTGTACCTGCTGTTGAGAGACCTGAGTGCTTGCGTTATGTGGCGTATTCTAGCGCCCGACAGGCAGCTTACTGTGACCTTCTCCTTACTCAGTCTGGTGAGTGGGACGTCAGTGTGTCTGACTATGGAGTCACCAATGACTAGTGTGTCTGGCATTGTGTTTGGCCTTAAGGGCTGTGACTGTTTGACACTCTGACTGTGAGGTCTACGTGTTGCAGGTGTTGTGTTCTGAGGTGGTGGTTGTTTGGGTGTCTGCTTTGGTGGCCTCTGCTGTTTTGGTAGATTTTTGATCAGAGCCGAGTATGTCTTTGTGTGTTTATGTGTATGATTTGAGGTTGTGATGGTACTATGTGAGACTGGGTCTATAGTGTGTGTGGTAACCTTCTCCTCCTGACTGGTCTTGCCAGTCCTATGTTGAGAGAGCTCAGCCACCAGTTTGGCCGTATAGTTGCATCTCTCGCATGTATTTGTGTTTTGTGGGAGGAGGAGAGGGTTGTCTGTGTACATGAGGCAATTGTAACATTGCCTCAATATTCCCAGGTTCACCAGCTGAGCAGGAGAGGACACTAGCAACTGATCCTCGACATGCTAGAAGGACTAGACAAAAAACTTTAAAAGAGATTCCGGGGCGTGGGTGACCGAGAAATGGGGGTTTGCCTTTTGGGGTGCTATCTATAAGAGTGCGTATCAAGGTAATAAGTACTGTAGAAGCAAGTGCTAGGTTTAACAGATAGAGAAAAGTCTACTTGGAGTCAAGTAGAGATGATCTTTTTAGGTATTAGAGAAAGTGCTAGTAACAGGGATGCTTAAAGGTAAGATTGAAAAGAATGCACTCTGCAGTGTGCACTAGAGAAGTTACATATGAAAGTAGGTAACTTGAGTTTTACCTGTTTAAAAAGTTAAGGTTTAGTGGAGAGTTACTATTTTTAAAACAGCAAGATGGACTGAAAGGGGTGGTTACTTTTATATTTTGGTACTATGAAATACTGTAGGATGGCCAATAAATTTAAATAATTGAAGGGGTGGGATTTCAAAAGTGATGGTTTTGTGATTACTCACATAAGCCAGTGAAAGTAGAGAGAAATGAGATATATGGTCAGATTAACATAAGAGGCGAGCAACTAGAAAGACAGTGGTATTTAACAAGACAACTTAAATGGGAGGGAGGGAAAAATTCTGCCTGACTCAGAACAGAGAGAGCTGTGGTCTCTTTTGAAGTTTTAATATGCTGTTAAAACAGAATGCAAGCAAAACACAAGGTAAAGAAAACAAACTACAGTATTCAAAATATAGAAAGGCAATACAGAAATACAAAAAATAACAGCAAACTAACCTTTCCTTCACAGCAAAGTGTAGCAGAGTCTGGATGAGCCTTTCTGGGTTCATCATCCTCCATTGACCTGTCTGTGAGCGAACACATTCGTGACATCAATTAACACTTCCCCTCCCTCTACCTTCATGTCCATGCTGCTTACTGTAAATTCAGAATTGCGCCTTCATGGAGTAATGTTCCTTATCCTCTCTAAGCCTACACTTGATGCCATTCTTTATGATTGCTGTGGCGTCACCATTTTTCTCTTTTCTGTAATTTCTGAACAATCTAAACCTATACACCTCCACATCTCACTCTCTTTGGGCCATGGTTGATGTTCCCATATGCTACCAATGTTTTCATTACCCTCTTGCATTGCAAATTGTAGCTCTGCTATCTTGCCACCTACAATACATAGTAATACTATACAGCCATAATCTGACTCACCCTAGTTTGTTCTGCCATATTTTGTATCTGTTTTTTCCTTCTCACTACTGTTTAAAATCTACCTCCTATTCTGCATCTTTACAGCTCCTCACATTAGTTTTAAAAGTATAATAATTGATAAACTAGCTGCCCTTTCTGGCTTAAGACAGAGACTGTTTCTGGAATACAACTGGTCTTTCTGCTAGATTTCACCCCTTCTTGCTTGCCCTCTGCCTAAGTCAGTAATTATGCTATTTTATCCTCTACATTATTATTTTATTTGACATTTGTTTACCAGGAAAGTCTGACTGGCCCAGAAAGTGCCCATTTTCAGTGGAGGCCCAGACAGAAAAGCACCACAATCACAATATTTCAAAAATGAAGTGCAGATAATTTAAATCTCAAAGTATCATGTTACACTACAAAACATAATAATGAAAAAAATGTTATAATGAGAAAAAACATAGAACATATGTTTCATAGTACAGTGAAATGAAAAACAATAACATGAGTTGGAGAAAATGTATACTCAACAGTCATATTATTTGTGACACAGATTAGTATGTTTAGAGTGTAGACTGCTGGTACAGGTAATATTTCTGAGAATGTAACCTCTGACTCTCACTCCTGGTATCTCTCTGCTGCTTCGCTGGCCATTTTTGCAATCATCTCTTATCTATCCTTGGATAGGTCAGTGTTACCTGCATACATACCCTCTTGGTGATCATGTTGGTCACATCCTCCTTTGTCTTACTAAGTCCCACACCAAAGACTGTTTTCACTTTAACCTGCTGGTCTTGCCATACTTACAAAAACTTTAAAACCCAAATACATGTAATAATGTATTTCAAAATGCAAAAGCCACCTTTCTTTTCTCACACTTTTATCTCCTTCACTTCCTACTGCATGCTACTACCCCCTTATCTGCAAAATTTCCTCCACCAGTTCTACTATCCCAGCTCATCACAATGTTTGCAATGGCTGCCTTTTTCCTTGTTTACATTTCTGCTTTTTTGTATCTCTTCCATTCTTATGCTACAAATCCTTCTACTGATCTTTCCTTTTCAGCACTGTATCCCTCCAATCTTGCTAAATATTGCTTCCTGCCACTTCACTACAGCTCCCTGTGTAATACTGGCTTCTCAGCAATGGTGTCTGCCCTCTTCCTCCTCTCAGCTTTCTTTTTCTAACCCTCTCTGATGTGGCTGTGTCTCTTACTTTCTCCCTTTTATCTTACTTTCTTACCAGTCACATGCTGTCATTTCCTCCTAGGACCGCCTACTCTTTGCCTTTCTGCCTATTCCTTTTCCCAGTCCTTACTGCACACTGACCTGCTGCTAGTTTCTCCACTTTCACATTCATCTACTATCCGTTCTCAGCTAACTAGTAAACTTTCTACCTTTTCTAATTTCCAGACTATCTTTGAAGTTGATCAATTGTAGTGCAGAGCCATTTTCTTGTTCAACACCAAAACTCTCTATGTAAACATGTGCCCTACATTCAGATAGCCTCTTTTTCATTGCTCTCTGTCTGTCTCTCTCTCTCTCACCATTCTCATTTAGCCTGCTACTGCTCCTTTCATGCTAACTCATTATTTGGTATTTCACTTCTTTCTTTTTATATTTTCAGTTATAAATATATATCTTTTTTTATCATTAACAAACAGGCAAGACATTTTTTACTTCAAGTGATTCCCTCACATGCAAAGAAAATACCAGAGAAGAAACAAGTTACTAGGCAACAGACATCAGCAGACAAACAATTGTTATCTTACATGCCTAATCTAAGTGCAGCGAGAAAGCACACACATTCAGCTCTGTAGTATAAATGAGGCCAAATGATGAAGGCTAGGCAGCACAGTGCCACAAAAATAGCACTGTAACCTCACAACAATAGGTTCTCTGGTTCAGTTCATAGCTAGGGTGCCTTCTCTGCAGAGTCTCTATGTATTTACCGCTTTTGTGTGGGTTTCCTCCAAGTCTCCAGTTTCCTCCCACATTCCAAAGATAAGTAATAAGGTGGATCAGGACTCTAAATTGCCCAGAGTTGTGAGTGCATGCATGTATGATGCAGAAGAAAGACCTGGCAACCAACTTCCATTTCCCCTCTTTGCTTTGCCTTAAAAACCTCCATGGGTAGTGGCGGCTGTCTAGGAGGGTCAGTCTGTGAATCAGATATGATTCATAATAGAGTGAGCAGGAGTAATTCATACCTTATTTTGTTCAAATACCGGACTTGCAAAAAATATTTTTGCCTGACTCCTCACATCAGATATTTAAAAAAAAAAAAAAAAAAAATATATATATATATATATATATACATATATATATATATATATATATATATATATATATATATATATATATATATTTATTTTATTTATTTATTTTATTTTACATTTGTTAACTGGGCTAGTCCAACTGGATACATGTCCATTTTCAGTGGAGGCCCGGGTAGAAAAGCTCCAAGTTCAAAGACATTCTATAATACATATTAAAATATACAGAACAGAAACATCTAATACAAAAAATTAGTACATGACATTAAAATAGAGTTAATAATCTTCAGTATAATAAAATTTACAAAAAGCACTGAAAGAAGATGAACAGAAGTGTTCAGTGTGATAAGTAGTACTCAGGAAAGACAGTATTAGGATATGAGAAAGCTAGGTTAGTTTAGAAAATAGGTCCATGACTAGTTCTGAATAAGAATTTTATGTTTTGATGGTAACAGATAGTTTAAAAACACCAGTTAGTCAGGGTTGGTACAAGAGCATAACCAGTGGTTAGAGAGGAAATGTTTTAGGTTAGTTTTGAATAGTGGGAGAGAGGTTAGGGTTGTAAGGTTTTGTGGTAAGTGATTCCATATTTTCCCAACTGAATTAGAGAATATGGAGTCTCCTGCTAAATTATTTGATAAGGAAGTGTGCATCAACATTTTTTTAGTGCATCAACATTTTTTTTTATATTTTTATATATATTGTATGTGTATATATCTATATCTGTGTGTGTATATTTATATGTATATGTCTATATATATATATATATATATATATATATATATATATATATATATATATATATATATATATATATATATATATATATATATACACACACACACACACATGAATATATGATTTTTTTTCCCTAATAAGTACAAAATAAATAGCAAAGACACCTGAGTTGAAGTTTAAAGAATTTCACAGGTTCTTATTGAATATTATTTTGGTCTTCCTGTAATTAAAACTTTGATGTCCATCTTTCTGCCACAAACACCAATTTTTAAGTCTCCTTAAAAGCTCTTACAGCTATGCAAGCCTAGAGACCAGTATTTTATGGCTGTATGTGTATATGTCTGTAGTTACTTATCTTTCTATCTATCTATCTATTGGGTGAAATAAACCACTGGGTCTCCTTTTCAGTCACAACCTAGTTAAGAAAGAATGAGCAATATAGCAAAAATACGATGCAGTAGTGTACAGCAAATAACATACGGTAATGTGAAGTCAGAAGCAATGCATACAAAGCCTTTCCTATTCCTTGTCATGCAAACTGGATGAGATTCTGTCTGGAGAAGTTGAACTCCTGGATCCATAGTTTGCATAGAAAATAACTGCTAGCTCAAAATTCCTTTTTTGGGGAGATTTCTTAGTCCTTCACAGTGGCACCAAAGTGGAACTGATATGTATCGGTTATGGGGGGTGAGGAGGTGGCTTACATTTAACATTTCTATCTGACTGAATTCCTGCCCATTTGTAATTGACGAGCTTATTCCTCATTAGAGCTAATGCAACAAACTGCAGCAGAAGGATACAATGATCAGTATAAGGCAAAAAGTACAGTTGTGTACCTACCATAAATGTAGATGTTCGAGTGTATTCACTGTTGCAGTCATTACAATTGGGTTATCCTGCTGGCAGGCAACCTGCAGTCGGCCTGAATTCCAAAGTCTAGGTCTGGCATCAGTTGCTGTCAGCTCCTCCCTGATGTCAGTGCGCCAGGGATATAAAAGATGCAGCCAATGCCATTTTCTTCAGTTTTTCTTGCCCCAGATGTCAGGTGCCCCTAAAATGGTAGGCTCACTAATGGCAAAAAGCATGCATACCCCAAAACAACTTTTCCTTGATCTACAAGCAAATACACCACATAGGTTGTAAAGAATAGAGAATTACAGATAATTCCCAGAAAGGAAAAGGGGGGTGGAGGGAGGGTAACCTGGACTGCAACAGTGAATATACTCGAACATCTACATTTATGGTAGGTACACAACTGTACTATGTTCATCGTGTTTCACTGTTGCAGTCATTACAATTGGGTTGAATCCCAAAGCTATGGTAGGGAGGCTGGAGCTAAATACGATTAGGAGAGGCTATCAGGCCCTGCAGAACTGCAGTGGCAAAGCCTGCCCTGGATTTAGAATAGAGAGGTAAGTGGTAGTGCTTTGTAAAAGTATGCACCGAACTCCAAGTTGCAGCCTCTAAGATGTCTTTGGTTGGTACTCCTCTGAGGAAGGCTGCTGAAGTGGCTGCTGCTCTGGTGGAATGTGGCCTAATGCCCTTGGGCACTGATTTGCCATGCTGTGAATAGAAGAAATGAATGCAGTGGCCTATCCACTTTGAAATAGTCTGTTTTGAGATAGGCTTTCTTGTGATCCTGCAGCGTATGCCACTAGAAGTTGTTCAGTCTTTCTGAAAGCTTTGGTTCTGTCCAAGTAGAAGCATAGCTGTTTGTGAATGTCCAAAGAATGCAGAAGTCTCTCACCCTTATTCTGTGGGTTTGGGTAGAAGGTAGGCAAGTGAATTGTTTGGTTAAGGGCCACACTGGTCACTACCTTAGGCATAAATGTAGGGTTTGTCCTCAGAGAAACCCTGTCAGGATGGAAAATGATGAAAGTTTCCACAGCCATGAGTGCCTGTAACTCTGAGACTCGTCTAGCGGAGGTTATTGCTAGGAGCAGAGTTGTTTTCCAGGATAAAAATTTTATATCAGCTGCAGAGGCTGGCTCAAAGGGAGGCAGTGTAAGTTTTTCCAAAACATAGCTGAAGTCCCATTCAGGTATTGGGGCTCTCCTTGGGGGTCTTATGTTTTTGGCCCCTCTGAGGTATTGCCTTAGTAATGGATGAGAAAAAAATCGGTGGTTCTGTATTGTAGTGAGCTGAAATGGCAGAGGCATGAATTTTAATGGATGAAAAGGAAAGGCCTTTATCCAGCATCTCAGTTAAGTATGGCAAAATCTGAGGAATATTTGGAACATTCGTGTCAATACCTTGTGCCTAGTTCCACGCACAGAATCTCTTCCACTTTTCTGCATAAGATGTTCTGGTGCTAGGTCTCCTGGCCTCCAAAATAACATGCATAACTGCTTTAGAAAGAAGCGTGTCTTGAATGGCTACATTATTTGCCATGCTGCCAGGTTTAGGGTCCTGAGTCGACTGTGCAGTATCTGACTGTCTTGTTGAGTCAATAAGTGAGGAATTTGAGGTAGTGTCCAAGCTGGTCATTGGGACAAGCTCTTTAGGATTGGGTACCAGTGCTGGTGGGGCCAGTCTGGGGCAATCAGAATAATTTTTGGCTTCTGTTGTCTGACCTTGAGGAGTACATTGGGGAGGAGAGGCAGAGGAGGAAAAGCATATACTGTTAGGTTTTTCCAGCTGAAAGATAGAGCAACCACTTTCCATGCTTGCTTGTGATAAGTCCTTGTGCATAACCTTTGTAGTTAGCAATTGTGAGGGGAGGCAAATAGGCCTATGTCTGGGCACCCCCAGTTCCTTGTTATCATGCTGAAGACTTGTGGATCCAATTTCCACTCGTGGGGATCCATTAGGTTTCTGCTTAGTTCATCTGCCAGAGTATTTATCCTTCCTGGCAGGAATTGTGCTTGCAGATGTACTTGGTAAGTCAATGCTGTGTCCCACAAGTTCATGGCTAGTCTGCAGAGGGGGTAGGAATGTGTGCCCTCTTGCTTGTTTCTGTACCACATGACTGTGGTATTGTCCATCTTTATCAGTAGTTGTCCTGGATGAAGTAGATCCTTGAAGGCTGTCAGGGCATTTTGAACTGCTAGCATCTCTTTTTGATTGATATGTAGATGCAGTTGACTTGCGGACCATGTGCCCTGAATACATCTTCCTGCCATATGTGCCCCCCAGGCATAATCTGATGCATCTGTTGTCAATGTCTGCCTGGCTGTGGGTAAGGTGAATGGCTGTCCTGTGTTGCGGTGACAGGCTTTTGCCCACCATCAAAACTCCTGTTGCAGGCAGGGAATGAGGGTAATTATTGTTTCCAGGCTGTGGCAATGTTGAGTCCAAACACTTTTTAGATACCACTGAAGTTTCCTCATATGTAGTCTTGCATATGGAATTAGCAGAATGCAGGATGCCATGAAGCCCAAAGCCTGCAGAATTTTTCTTGCAGATAACTGGGTTTTGGTTGCCAACATTTTGAAATAAGTAGTCAGTTGTCTGTGTTTGTCTGGCATGAGATAAGCCATCTGGGAAGTTGTATTTAAGCTTGCACCCAGGAATATTATCTCTTGAGAGGGTACGAATTTTGATTTATTTTCATTTACTGTGTACCCTAGGCCTGCTAGTATTGTTTTTACAAATGCCAGATACTGTAGTAGAGTGTCCTTGTTCTCTGCTTGAATAAGGCAGTCGTCCAAGTAAGGATATATTTGAATTCCTCTTTGTCTGAAAAAGCAATTACAGGTGCCAGGCACTTTGTGAAGACCCTGGGTGCAGTAGATAAGCCAAAGGGCAGTGCAGAGAATTGGTAGTGCATTGAGCCAGCTATAAATCTGAGGTATCTTCTGCATGATTGCCTGATTGGGACATGCAGGTATGCCTCTTTTAGGTCTAAAGTCACAAGCCAAGCGTTCTTTCCCAGCATGGGCAGAAGCTGCTGCAGAGTTAACATTTTGAATTTTGGAATGTCCAGGAATGCGTTCAGGATAGACAGGTCCAGTACTGGTCTCCAGGTTTTGTCCTTTCTGGGCACCAAGAATAGCCTTGAGTAAAATCCTTGTCCCTGCTCTTGCTGTGGTACTTGCTGAATGGCCCTCATGTCCATGAGGGATGAAACTTGTTTTTGTGCCTCTGCCCGTTGATTGCGTGGCAGGTCTGGCATACCGTTTGGCCTTGGCAGGGTATGAAAATGGAACCTGTAGCCCTGGGATATGATATTTAAGACCCATTTGTCTTGAGTGATCATGTGCCAGTTTTGAGCAAAAAGTGCTAGTTTTCCCCCCAAAGGAGCTGCCAGAAGATAAGTGCTTGGTGCTGGCAGGGGAAAGTCATTGAGACTGTTTCCTGTATGGCTGTGATTTTTTTTCTCCACTTTTGGAGGTTGAAGCACCCCATTGTTTAGGCCTGTATGAGCCTTGGGGCTGTGATCTGCCTCTGGGGCATCTGTATCTACCTCTTTGTGGTCTGTCTGACACTGGAAAGGACCGATTCTTTGCAGGCCAGTTCCTGCTAAATCTGGGAGGCTGTACCTGTAAAAATTCCTTGACTTTTTGCATAGATTTAGCTTTGTCCTCCATTTTCTTCAAAACCTCTTCTGCTTTAACACCAAACAAGGTATCATGTTGTAATGGAGCATCTAATAATTTTGCTTTTACATGATCGGGCAGATTCTGTTCTTTTAACCAAGCATGTCTCCTAATGACAGAACCTGTAACAGCGGCCCTGCAAGAGGCCTCTAGAGAATCAAAACCACATTGCAAAGTATGTTTTCCTACTTGTTCAGCAGCATGCAATAAATCCTGCATTTCTTTGTTTTCTGCACATTCTGAATTTGTCAACATTTTTTGTTTAAGCAGTGACATTAGATATTGCTGATATTTAAGCATATGAAATTGACAATTTAAAGCTCTTATAGCCAAGGTAGCAGAAGTATAAATCTTTTCCCCCCATCTGTCCAGAACCCTTGAATCCCTATCAGAGGGTATAGGGTTTTTTGCAGTGGACGCCTTGACCCCTTTGGGACCCTGAGAGATAGTTTCTGGGTCAGCAGCAGGGTTTTTATAAAGACATTTATGAGAATCAGGAACCCTATAGTATCTGTCTGGCTTAACAGGAGCTGGAGGCAAAGAGTCAGGAAATACATCATCTACAATGTCTAAAACAGGAGGAATAGCAAGGGGCCTGTGCTGATGTAATAAAAGGAAGTCTCTGAGCCTTTTCTTGGATTCTGAGTAATCTTGGCTCTCCCAGTGGAAATGCTCCCTCATAGTATGCAGGGTTTCCCCAAAATAATAATCCTCAGGATGAGAGGCTGAAAGAATAGATTCTTCAGCATCAGAATCCTCATAAGGAGGAAGAGAATATTCCTGGTCAGAATAGGAATCAGAGGAAATGGAAACCTGATCTGAAGATACATATTCTATCTCTTGCCTAGGCCTCTTATCAGGTGGGGGATGGGAACCCCTGATCAAAGTAATTAGGACTTCGGCCATTTTAAGCATCTGTTTTTTAGGCATGGAGGCCTGTCCAGGAGAATGCTGTACTTGTTTCTTTGTCTTTAGAGCTGCTTTAGTCTTTGCCTTTGAAGCTGAAGTTGGTCTTACATATAACTGTGTAGGCCTGAAAACACCCTCAGAAGCCGGTGCCTGCTCAGAGGCTCTGGACCAATCTGAGGGAATAATATCCGAGTGTCCGATACCTTGAGTTTCCAGTGGCCTAGTCGGCTCCATGTGGGAGTCGGAAGCGGCTTGTGGCTCTGAGGTAGCGGGTGTCAGGGGCTGCGAAAGTGCTTCACTGAGAACCGGTGAACTGGCGACAGGCCTAGCAGAAGCCTCGTTGTCAATTTTTGACCTCGGATGCCTGTCCTTTTCTTTGCGCTTTTTATAAACTCCGGTAGTCGGTTGCTCCAACGGCGTTATATAGTTAAGTATTCTGCCAAAATAATGAAATGCAAAATCGTACTGACGCTTAATAGTGCGTTGGTTAAATCTAGCACAAAACCGACAACTAGCAACATCGTGGTCAGGGCCTAAGCAAGGAATACAGTAAGAATGAAAATCCTTATGAGGTATTTGCTTCCCACAAGAAATACAATTATTAACTTTTTTTGACATCGGTCTGGAGCAAGAAAAAAGTTTCCCCAAAGGGGTACTTAGCTTTAATGAAGACTTCGGATCTGAAATTCGAATTTCAAAATCTCAGGAGTCGGCTGACCGACACTTGTGAACTGCTTTTGCTTCAGGCACCGTGCGGCAAGAAAGACTGAAAAAAATGGTGTCGGCTGCATCTTTTATACCCCTGGTGCACTGACGTCAGGGAGGAGCCGACAGCAACTGACGCTGGACCTAGACTTTGGAACTCGGGCCGACTGCGGGTTGTCTGCCAGCAGGATAACCCAATTGTATTGACTACAACAGTGAAACACGATGAACATCGCTGAATTACCTACATGCATAACAATATGTTATATAAGACAGAATGGCAGACATACTGCAGTAAATTCTGTCCTGCAGACATGAACAAAGGCGAATATTTAAGTCATAAATACAGTGAACCTACTTTCTGCTTGCTGGTGTAGGTGCACTGCAAGCTGTAGGTGTGCAACAGTTAGGCTGAAATACTATTTCTTCTCACTTAATCCTATATTAACTACTCCAGCTTTTCTTTTAAATCCAAGATGATACGCTATGCCTTCTCTCTCATTCCTATGTCTTCTCGTCTGGCTATTATATGTCCATGCTGCTACCTGTCTTATTCTGCTTGTGGTCTATAATCCTTTTTAAATCCACTATGTAAGGTGTGCTTATATTGTTACTATTAAATTTTGATGAATGTTTGATGTTCATATGCATTCATAAATTATTGAATTTTCTGCTTATTTTCAGCTGTACAACTGTTTGAAAATTGCACTGCAAAATCTTGTTTATTGTTTTGTGTAAATTCATGTGGAGCTTTTCTCCCCAGGCCTAAACTGAAAAGAGGCTCAACCCAGTTGGATTATCCAGCTAAATAAATAAATAGGTACTGCATTTGCCCTACCTCTAAATCATCTGCAAATGACAAAACACTGTTTTCTAAATGTTGAGAAATATCAAAAATGCAAAGATTAAACAGCATACTTCCATTTACTGATCTGTGTGGGAAACCTGGTTCAAAGAAATTCTTCCACTAGACAGAAATACCAGACATCATTTTCCTATTCCCCATTAACCTCAATACCTCCTGTTATGGGTTCATAGGTACTTACCACACTATTGATCCATGAGGGTCTTTACAAACTTATCCCTGCATTCCCATGACATTTTAGCACTTGTAATTTAAGTTTGAATAATCCCAAAATAATAAACATTACTACACCTACATTTAAAAAAAATATATGAATACTGCCTTACATCGTATTATCTAAGCAGTGGCATTATGGGCTTACTTACAGAATATAACTGTAGATGTACAAATATCCAGTTGTGTATGTCTAAGGCTCTGTCATGAAGGAAATGACCAAGCTTGTTTACAGAACCAGTTATAATTAAAAATATAGGTAACGTATCATATAAAGACGCTGTTCAGTATGGTTAGAGAACTCAACAATAATACACATATGAAAGCATCCTTAACTATAGCTGGAATTATGGAGTAAGAACGTAAATTCATCAGCACAGATGATAAAAATTATACTTAGGTGAAATCCTAATCAGCTGGGACTACCTCCAAAATGAATTGCAACAATCCCCATTTATTGTAAAAGCAACTGAAAAATATTAGGGAGTGAGATAACAAGGCTATTATAATCTTGACAAAGAGTCAATAAGTGGGATTTGCATTGTATCATGTAAGTGCAGAGCATCTGTTTATTGTCAGCAATAAAAAGGATCAGTGTAATCTGACTAAGGAAACTTCAGTACTACAGTATTTTAATGATAGGTGAAAATCTGGCCATGCTAATACAAGATGATATAAAGGCCTGCCTCATTAATTTCCTTACCAAAATGTTGGCATTTTTAACGCTGACAAGCTGAAAATGTATCAAGTATCAAACATCACTCCTCTCATTTAAACTTCTTTTTTACAGGGGAGGGCTGCACCCTGCACCCCCACACCTCCAAACTTATATATATCAACTCCGAGATCGGGAATACTTTGACAAATGTCCATCTCAGGATTAGTATATTTTAAATCCATTTTCAGCCATTCAATATAATCATTATCAGACTCACTAATGCAGATCTCAATATTTCAAATCTTTACTGCCTCAATGAATGAATATAAACAAGCCCAAAGGTAAGAACAGGTTTGAAAATCCATTAAAAGCAGCCATGTGAAATGTTATTCGCTTGTCTAATATTCTGAGATATCAGTATTTCAAACTAAGGAAGAAATTAGTGCATAAGACTGTAATTAAAAATAGCAATGTGCTTTAATTTTATTGTATTTCTTTAATAAATTCACATTTAATATTCTTTATGGTTATTTTGAATTAAAATATTTAACTTACTGAAGCAGTCATTAAAATGCAATATAAGATGCAGTGTACAGTTGAATATTTTAACGGGAAAAAGATGACTTCTTGGAATAGCACTACATTTTCATCATACTTTGAAACTGACTTTCCGTGCACTTTATATTTATCTTCACAACGTGTGAGCTAGATTGCAAGTACTTTGGCAGGCATGATCTTCTGATTTAGACATCTTGAACAGTTGCACTTAATTTTGTTTTACGGCATCAGACATTCACATAATGAAAACAGCTTATACACTGCAAGTTCACTATTTTTTAATTATTCTCTAGTAGGAGATCAGTCAGGGTTTTTAGAATTAACTGCCATCTTCTATATTAATTTCTTCCACACATGCTACCTCCTTCCCTCTGGACAGTGCTTTGTTCTGCACAGTATACATTTATAATACTGAAAAAAGATCCTGAGATGATTGGCTCAAGCACATTATCATTTACTGTAGCTAACCAGGCATTTTGAAAAATAACACACACAAGTTAGTGAAACAAAATCAAAGTAAATATTCCAGAAAATTTTATATTTAAATTTTAACATATATTACTACATAAAGTGGCAGTGATAAACATTGAGCAGCCTGCCTGCCCCTGTGGGAGTGGTTACTGCCTTGAAACTGTAGTTTTATTGGCCATTTTGGGTCAATTCCTAACTCCTTGATCTCCCTCTCTTAAAACCCTCTTTTGCATGTTTTTGCACATAGCGCAACATCGGGCAGCACCGCCTAATTGGGTTTAAACTATTCCTGGCTCCACGAAGTCTGCTCTTCACTCTTTCCCTTAGAACTGCTCTATCTCTTAAATTAAACACCATATTCTCATTCTAAGGCCCTTCACTGGTCCAAATAAGTAATTTTACAAGTTAGCACTAATAAACCATAAGCACTACTTACTCTTATACTCTCTACGATTACCTTGTCCCCTATTGGTCCGTTTTAATTCAGTTCCCTATATTACTCTAGCATGTCCAAAGGTCAGTCAATGGTTTCCTCTCCAGTCCAGCTGGTGAATCTGGGAATTTTGAGGCAATGTTACAACTGTCTCATGTACACGGACAACCCTCTCCTCCTCCAAACAGGTTCAAATATATGTGAGAGATGCAACCATATAGCCAAACTGGAGGCTGAGCTCTCTCATCTCAAAACTGGTGTAACCAGTCAGGAGGAGAAGGTAACTTCACACAACACAATTCCAGTATCACATAGTCCCACCACAACAGCGAACCAAACACATAAAAACACAAAAACATACTCGGAGGCTCTAAATAAAAATCTACCTAAGCAACAGAGACCTCCAAAGCAGGCATCCAAGCAAACGCTACCCCAAAACAAAAAGTACAGTTTTGTACCTACCATAAATGTAGATGTCCGAGTGCTCATACAGCTGCAGTCATTACAGATGGGTTATCCTGCCGTCAGGCGGGTCCTCGGTCGGCCGAATTCCAAAGTCTAGGTCCGGCGTCAGTTGTCGTCGCTTCTTCCCTGATGTCAGTGCGGCAGGGGTATAAAAGAGGCAGCTGATGCCATTTTCTTCAGTTTTTCTTGCCCCAGATGTCAGGTGCCCCCAGAAGGAAGGCAAAACATAAAGTTATGCAAACATGCAATACAGAATAATCAAAAAACAGTAGTTGCAAGCAAATACACCATAAGAGAATACCCCCAATAGGTTGTATGATAAGGTGTTTGTCATAAGGCTTGTCCTAAGAGGGGATGGAGGGAGGGTAACCTGGACTGCAGCTGTATGAGCACTCGAACATCTACATTTATGGTAGGTACAAAACTGTACCATGTTCATCGTGCATACAGCTGCAGTCATTACAGATGGGAAGAATCCCAAAGCTAAGTAGGGGTGGTAGGCAATAAGTGGAACTAGGAGAAGAGAGGATGCCCTGCAAGACTGCTGTGGCAAAACCCACTCTAGATTTAGAGAATAGTGGGAGGTGATAGTGCTTGGAGAAAGTGTGCACTGAACTCCAGGTGGCTGCTTCCAAAATGTCCTTGGTAGGGACCCCCCTGAGGAAGGCTGCAGAGGTAGCTGTGGCTCTGGTGGAGTGGGATCTGATGCATGCAGGCACAGTTTTTCCATGAAATGAGTAACAAAAGCGTATGCAGTGGGCTATCCATTTTGAAATTGTCTGTTTGGAAATAGCCTTTCCTTGAGCACCTGCAGCATAGGACACAAAGAGTTGCTCATATTTCCTGAATGGCTTTGTCCTGTCCAAATAGTAACGAAGTTGTCTGTGAATGTCCAAGGAATGTAGTAGTCTTTCCCCTTTGTTTTGTGGATTAGGATAAAAGGTAGGTAAGTGGATAGTCTGATTCAAAGCTACACTGGATACTACCTTTGGCATAAAGGTAGGGTTGGTTCGTAAGGAAACTCTGTCCTGATGGAAAATGATGAATGGTTGCACAGCCATGAGGGCCTGTAGCTCTGAAACACTGCGTGCTGAGGTGATAGCCAGAAGAAAGGCTGTTTTCCATGACAAGTATTGTAGCTCTGTTGAAGAAGCTGGCTCGAAGGGAGGAAGGGTCAGCTTTTCCAATATGAAGTTGAGGTCCCAAGCAGGGACTGGTGGTTTCCTTGGGGGTTTTATTTTCTTTGCCCCTCTGAGGAACTGCCTTAAGAGAGGATGAGAGAATAAAGGAGGATCTGTGTTGTATTGTGCAGAAATGGCTGAAGCATGGATCTTGATGGAGGAGAAGGAAAGTCCATTGTTTAACATCTCAGCTAGGTACTGTAAAATTTGAGGTATATTTATTACCTAAGGATTCTGTCCCTTTTCTTGATTCCAGGCACAAAATCGTTTCCATTTGGCGGAGTAGGCTTTTCTAGTAGAAGGTCTTCTGGCCTCCAAGATGACATCCTGCACGTCCTTGGAGAGGAGAGTCTGTTGGGAAATCAAGGAATTCTCCATGCAGCTAGATTTAGGGTTTTGAGTTGGCTGTGAAGGGTTTTGTGGTTGTGCTGTGACAACAGAAGAGGGGCTAGAGGTAGGATCCATGGTGGGGAATGTGTCAGGCTCTTCAGGAGTGGATACCAGTGTTGCCTTGGCCAGTCTGGAGCAATGAGAATCATTTTTGACCTCTCTGCTCTGGCTTTTAATAGAACTTTGGGCAGCAGAGGAAGATGCAGGAAGGCATAGACTGTTAATGTTGTCCAATTGAAGGAAAGTGCGTCCACTTTCCAGGCCTGTGGATGATAGGTCCTTGAACAAATTTTTTCAACTGGCAATTTCTGTGGGTAGCAAAAAGATCTATGTCTGGCTGTCCCCATGCCTGAGTTATCTTTGTAAAAACTTGAGGATGCAACTTCCATTCATGTGGATCTGTCATATTTCTGCTTAGGTTGTCTGCCAGTGTGTTTTCCTTCCCTGGCAGGAATTGTGCCTGTAGTTGAATTTTCAATTCCAGTGCTGTGTTCCATAGGGTCATGGCTTGCCTGCACAGGGGGTATGAATGAGTTCCCCCCTGTTTGTTTATGTACCACATCACTGTGGTGTTGTCTGTCCTTATCAATAGCTGGCCTGGATGCAGTAGGTCTTTGAAGGTCATAATAGCATTTTGCACTGCTAGCATTTCCTTTTGATTGATGTGTAGGTGCTTCTCTTTTCGGGTCCATTTTCCCTGAATGCACTGATATGTCATGTGTGCTCCCCAGGCGTAGTCTGAGGCATCTGTTGTGATGATTTGAGTTGCTTGAGATACACAGAAAGGAAGACCTGTGCTTCTTTGGCAAGCTTGAACCCACCACAAAAATTCCTTTTGAAGGCATGGAAAGAGTGGTATAATTGCTTTCAAGCTGTGGCTGTGTTGAGACCATAAGTTTTTTAGGTACCACTGAAGTTTCCACATATGCAGCTTTGCACATGGGATTGGTAGGATGCAAGATGCCATGAATCCCAGAGCCTGCAGGACTTTCCTTGCAGTTAGCCTGGTGAAAGTTGCCATTTTTCTGAAGTACTGAGACAGTTGCCCTTGTTTGTCTGGCGTGAGGTAGGCCATCTGGGTGGTTGTATTCAAGCTGGCACCCAGGAAAATTATTTGTTGAGATGGTATTAGTTTTGATTTCTTTTTGTTGACTGTGTATCCCAGGAAGTTCAACAGTTTTATTACAAATGCCAGGTGCTGCAGTAGTATGTCCTTGCTGTCCGCTTGGATCAGGCAGTCGTCCAGATATGGGTAGATTTGTATCCCTTGTAGTCTGCAGAAGGCAATTACTGATGCCAGGCATTTTGTAAACACTCTGGGCACAGTAGATAAGCCAAAGGGCAATGCAGAGAATTGGTAATGGGTTGAACCTGCAAGACATCTGAGGTATCTTCTGCAATCTTGCCTGATAGGGACATGCAGGTATGCCTGCTTGAGGTCCAATATTACCAGCCAAGACTCCTTGCCCAGCATGGGAAGAAGCTGCTGTAATGTGAGCATCTTGAATTTTGGCACCTGTAAATATGTGTTTAGGATGGATAGGTCTAAGATAGGTCTCCAATCTTTGCCTTTCCTTGGTACTAGAAATAGTCTGGAATAAAACCCTTGACCTTGTTCTTTTGCAGGTACCTCTTGAATTGCTTTCATGACCATGAGAGCTGAAATTTGTTTTTGTGCCTCTGCCCTTTGATTTTGTGGCAGGTTTGGCATGCCTCTCATTTTTGGAAGGGTGTGAAAGTGGAACCTGTAGCCTCTGTCTATAATGTCCAGAATCCATTTGTCTTTTGTAACAATATGCCAATTTTTTGAGAATAATGTCAGTTTTCCGCCCAAAGGTGCTGCCATTAAAGCTTTGCTTGGCAGGTGTAGGGGGAAGTCATTGTGTCTGTTTTCTAAAAGACTGTGATCTATCTTCTCCACCTCTTGGGGTTGGTGCTTGCCACTGTCTGGCTCTGAAAGATCCTTGAGGTTGCCCTCTACCCCTTGGGCATCTGTATCTGCCCCTTTGAGGTTTGTCTGTGGCTGGAAAGGACCAATTTTTCGAAGGCCAGTTTCTGCTGAAATGTGGAGGTTGTACCTGCAGGAAATCTTTCACTGTTTGCATTGATTTTGCTTTCTCCTCCATTTTCTTTAGTACCTCCTCAGCTTTAACACCAAACAATACATCTTTTTGAAGCGGTGCATCTAATAATTTAGCTTTGACATGATCTGGTAAGGTTTGTTCTTTGAGCCAAGCATGCCTACGTATAACAGACCCCGTAACAGCAGCTCTACATGAGGCCTCTAAAGCATCAAAACCACACTGCAAGGTATGTTTACCCACTTGCTCTGCACCATGCAACAAATCCTGCAACTCTTTTAAATCTGGTTGTTCTGGTTGTGTCATCTTGCTTTTCAGCTGAGATATCAAAAACTGTTGATACTTTAACATATGGAACTGACAGTTTAATGCCCTCATGGTTAAAGTGGCCGAGGTGTACACCTCCCCCCCCCCACCTTTCTAAAGCTCTGGAATCTCTCTCTGAAGGTAATGGGTTTTTAGCAGTAGAGGCCTTAATTCCCTTGGGACCCTGTGAAATAGTTTCTGGGTCAGCAGTATGGCTTTTATATAGGAACTGGTGAGAATCAGGAACCCCGTAATACCTGTCTGGTTTAACAGGAGCTGGAGGCAAAGAATCTGGATTAAGGCTGGCTTCTGAGTACACATCTTCCAATATATCTAAAACAGGAGGAATAGCCAGGGGCCTATGCTGGGGGAGCAGAAGAAATTCCCTGAGCCTTTTCTTAGAATCTGAGTAATCTTAGCCTTCCCAGTGAAAGTGTTCCCTCAATGTATGCAGGGTTTCCCCAAAAGAGTAGTCCTCAGGCGGGAGACCGAGGGAATAGACTCCTCTGCATCAGAGTCTTCGAATGGAGAATAGGCATAATCCTGGTCCTCAGAAAGTTCTGATGTAAAAGAAGCTTGATCTGAGGAAGGGTAGTCTTCCTCTAATCTGGGCCTTTTGTCAGAGGGGGGTTGAGAACCCCTGATAAGAATAATCAAATCCTCAGCCATTTTAAGCATCTGTTTTTTAGGCATGGTGCCTTGAGAGGGGGTCTGAGGAACCTGTTTTTTGGCTTTCATGGCTGCATTAGAGTTAGTGAAGGCCTTAATAGAGAAGGAGGAAGGCCTGAAGACCCCTTGAGAAATGGCAGGTCCGTCTAAATTCTGAGTTTCCCCGCCAGGAGTGGCGTCAGTATCTGTAGTAAGAATGGGGGCCGAGGAGCCTGCGACCTCGGGTACTGAAGACACCGGTAATGTAGTGTCATCGTTACTCAGGGGCAGCATAGGCGCCTCGCTGAGTACCGGAGAACTGGTAGTCGGCCTTAGCGTAGTCTCAGTAGACAGTGCGGACCTCGTATGTCGGTCCTTATCTTTGCGTCTTTTGCTCAAAACTGGAGTCGGAGTATCTGACGACAATATAATTAAATTTTTTGCCAAAAAAGTGAAGGGCGAACTCCGCCCGACGCTTAATAGTGCACTTGTTGAATCTAGCACAAAAACGGCAGGCCGAGATGTCGTGGTCTGGGCCTAAGCAAGGTATAGAGAAAGAGTGGAAATCCTTATGCGGCATTTGCTTCCCACAAGAAATGCAATTATTAACTTTGTCTGACATCGGTCTGAGGCAAGAAAAGTTTCCCCAACGGAGTACTTAGCTTTCAAGAAGACTTCGGCTGAAATACTTTCATAAATCTCAGGAGCTTGCCGACCGGCACTTGCGAAAGTACAGTTGTGTACACTTACCATAAATGTAGATGTTCGAGTGTCTTCACTGTTGCAGTCATGACTGTAGGGTTCTCCCCTGCCGGCAGGCAGTCCTCGGTCGGCCAGAATCCCAAAGTCTGGGTCCGGCGTCGGCTGTTCAGCCATGCTCACTGACGTCAGAGCGCCAGGAGTACAAAGCTGACAGCCGACGCCATGTTCTCCAGTTTTTCTTGCCCCAGATGTCAGAAGGTCCAAAATGAGTAAGGTCCCATACCCTTTGCAAATACACCTCAGAAGAAGGGTGAAAAAAGGAACCACACAAAAGAAAAAATAAGAGGGACAGGAGGGAGAGCAGACTGCAACAGTGAAGACACTCAAACATCTACATTTATGGTAAGTGTACACAACTGTACTATGTTCATCGTGTTTCACTGTTGCAGTCATGACTGTAGGGTAGAATCCCAAAGCAGAATGAAAGGGAGGTGGTCATAAAGTAGAGGGGGCAGCTATAAGGCCCTACAAGACTACAGAAGCAAAGCCTGCCCTAGACTTAGAGTAGACAGGTAGATTGTAGTGCATGTAAAAAGTATGCACTAAACTCCAAGTTGCAGCTTCCAAAATGTCTTTGGTAGGAACTCCCCTGAGGAAGGCAGCTGAAGTGGCAGCAGCTCTGGTAGAGTGAGTCCTTATACTCCCTGGGATTTGCATTCCATGGTGTGAATAGCAAAATCTGATTCCATGAGCAATCCATTTAGAAATGGTCTGTTTTGAAATGGCTTTACCTTGGGAACTTGAAGCATAAGAAACAAACAATTGCTCTGACTTCCTGATGTCCTTGGTTCTGTCCAGGTAAAAATGTAGTTGTCTATGTACGTCCAAGGAATGTAAGATCCTTTCCCCTTTATTTTGAGGAGTGGGGAAAAAGTTGGCAAGTGGATAGTTTGATTTAAAGCCACTTTGGAAACCACCTTAGGCATGAAAGTAGGATTAGTCCTTAAAGACACCCTGTCTTGATGAAAAATAATATAAGGTTCCACAGCCATAAGAGCTTGCAACTCTGAAACCCTCCTGGCAGAGGTCAGAGCTAACAGGATGGCTGTCTTCCAAGATAAAAACTTGATGTCAGATGTGGCAGCAGGCTCAAAAGGAGGTAAGGTGAGCTTTTCCAAAACATAGTTGAGATCCCAAGCAGGAATGGGAGGAGATCTAGGGGGCCTTAAGTTCTTAGCTCCTCTGAGAAACTGTCTCATGAGCTGGTGGGAAAAGATTGGTGGGTCTGTATTATAATGAGCAGAAATAGCAGATGCATGAATCTTTATGGAAGAGAAAGAGAGACCCTTATGTAAGAGGTCTGTCAGGTAAAGTAAAATCTGAGGAATGTTAGGAATAAGAGGATCAGAATCCTGAGCCTGCATCCAGGAAGAAAATCTTTTCCATTTTCCTGCATAAGATTTTCTAGTACTAGGACGTCTGGCTTCTAAAATGACATCCATAACCTGCTTGGGTAGGAGAGAATGATTCAAAGACCCTGGATTAACCAGGCCGCCAGGCTGAGAGTTTTGACATGGGAGTGTAGAACCTGACCCTGGTGTTGGGAGAGAAGATTCAGAGTCTGTGGTAAAACCCAAAGAGGCTCCAAACAAAGGTTTTTCAGTGTTGGGTACCAAAACTGTCAAGGCCAATTTGGGGCCAGCAAGATTATCATCTTGGGCTTGTCCTGTTTGATCTTTAATAATACTCGTGGAAGAAGAGGAAGAGGTGGAAAGGCATATCCCAAGAGGTTTCTCCAACTGAATGATAGTACATCCACTTTCCAAGCTTATTCGTGGAAAGACCTGGTGCAAAAAATCTGTAGTTGATGATTGAGGTGGGATGCAAAGAGGTCTATGTGAGGACATCCCCAGACTGCAGTAATCATCTTGAATATTTCGGTGTCCAGCATCCATTCGTGAGGGTCCGAAAGGTTTCTGCTCAGACTGTCTGCCAGGAAGTTTTGCTTCCCTGGTAGAAACTGTGCTTGAAGGTCCAGATTGCAAGCTAGAGCTGTGTTCCAAAGATCCATGGCTAGTCTGCAAAGAGGATAGGAATGAGATCCCCCTTGCTTGTTTATGTACCACATAACTGTGTTGTTGTCTGTCCATATCAGTTGTTGTCCTGGTTGTAGAAGATTCCTGAAGGCCAATAGAGCTTTCTGAATGGCTAACATTTCCTTTAAATTGATATGCAAGTGCTTCTGCTTCTGATCCTTTGTCCAAAGGCCCTGCAGACAGTTGCCCTGAAAATGGGCTCCCCATGCATAATCTGAGGGGTCCATGGTCAGTATCTGAGTGGCAGGAGGCAGACAGAAGGGTTTTCCTTTGTTTAGAGTACATGCCTTGGACCACCAAAGGAATTCCTTTTGAAGACAAGGCAGGACGGAGATCAGTATGTCTAAACTGTGGCAATGCTGAGACCATACACTTTTTAGGTACCACTGTATTTTCCTTATATGTAGTCTTGCATATGGTACGAGAAGGATGCAGGAGGCCATGTAACCCAAAGCCAACAGGAATCTCCTTGCAGATAGCTGAGTTAAAGTTGCCAAGGTTTTGAAAGTTGAGGCCAGCTGTAATTGTTTTTCATATGTCAGAAATGCCATCTGGGTTGTTGTGTTTAGAGAAGCGCCCAGAAAAATTATCTGTTGTGAGGGTGTCAAATTTGACTTTTTTATGTTTACAGTGAATCCCAGGAACTTGAGAAGATTCTGAACAAACTCTAGATGCTGGAGTAAGACATCCTTGCTGTCTGCCTGAATAAGACAGTCGTCCAGATAAGGGTAAATTTGAATTCCCTTGAGTCTGCAATAAGCTACTACTGGAGCCAGACATTTGGTGAAGACCCTGGGCGCAGTAGACAATCCAAAGGGCAGCGCAGAGAATTGATAGTGCCTCGATCCGGCCTTGAACCTGAGGTATTTTCTGCATTCCTGCCTGATGGGAATGTGTAAATATGCCTCCTTTAAATCCAAAGTCACCATCCATGCATTTTTGGACAGCATTGGAAGTAGCTGCTGTAGAGTAAACATCTTTTTTGGTATCTCTAGAAAAGTGTTCAAGACTGACAGATCCAGAATGGGTCTCCATGAATTTTGCTTCCTGGGGACTAGAAAGAGCCTTGAGTAAAAACCTTGTCCCATTTCTGAAAGTGGAACTAGTTCTATGGCTTTCCTAGCCAAGAGAGCTTCCACCTGGTTTAAGGCCTCTGACCATCGATGTTTTGGAAGATCTGGCCATCCGCTTGGCCTTGGTAGGGTATGAAAATGGAATTTGTAACCTCTTGAAACTACATCCAGAACCCACTTGTCTTGGGTTATATGAGTCCAATTTAGGTGAAAAAGAGAAAGTTTTCCTCCGAGAGGGGCTTCCAGGCAAGAAGTTCCTGCAGCCCAACAGAGGGAGTCATTGAGTCTGTTTCCTATGAGTTTGCGACCTGTCCTCTCCTCCCCTAGGGGTGGAAGCAGTCCACTGTCTTGGTCTATAAGAGGCTTGCGTTTGAGGCCTTCCTCGGGAGCGTCTGTATCTACCCCTCTGAGGCCTGTCTGAATTGGGAAAGGACCAATTTTTATAGGCCAGTTCCTACTAAATCTGGGTGGCTGTACTTGTAAGAAATCTTTAACTGTTTGCATGGATTTTGCCTTGTCCTCCATCTTTTTAATCACCTCTTCAGCTTTAGATCCAAACAAAACATTATGCTGAACAGGAGCATCCAATAATTTAGCTTTTACTTGATCTGGCAAATTTTGTTCCTTTAACCATGCATGCCTTCTAATTACTGTGCCAGAGGCAGCAGCCCTACAAGAAGCCTCCAAGGCATCAAATCCACAGTGTAAACCATGCTTCCCAACTTGTTCAGTGGCATGCAGTAAGTCATGTAACTCCTTATCATCTGCACAGGCGGAAATGGAAGTTAGCTTCTGTTTTAGAACAGACAGGAGAAATTGCTGGTATTTCAGCATATGAAACTCACAGTTTAAAGCCCTAATAGATAAAGTAGCAGAAGTGTACATTTCTTTGCCCCATCTTTCTAAAGATCTGGAATCCTTCTCAGTGGGAATGGGGTTTTTAGCAGAAGCGGCCTTTACGCCCTTATGACCCTGAGAAATGGTTTCAGAGTCAGCAGTAGGGTTCCTGTATAAAAACTGGTGGGAATCAGGAACCTTATAGTATCTCTCTGGCTTAACAGGAGCTGGAGGAAAAGAATCAGGAGTTAAGTTAGCCTTCGAAAAAGCATCATCCACAATATCCAAAATAGGAGGAATAGCCAGGGGTCTATGTTGGGGAAGAAGAAGAAAATCCCTTAGTCTTTTCTTAGATTCTGAATACTCCTGTCCTTCCCAGTGGAAATGTTCCCTCATTTCATGCAAAGTTTCCCCAAAAGAGAAATCCTCAGGGGGAGAAGCTGAAGGAATGGATTCCTCAGCATCAGAATCCTCATAAGGAGGGAAAGAATATTCCTGGTCAGAAGAAGAAACTGAAGAAACAGAAGCCTGATCAGAGGAGTCATAATAAACTTCCTGCCTTGGCCTTTTATCTGGAGGGGGATGTGAACCCCTAATCATAGTAAGTCCTCCGCCATCTTAAGTAACTGTTCTGAGACTTGGGAGCCAGATCAGAAGAGGCCTGGGCTGCAGTCTTTGATTTGGAAGGAGTCTTTGCCTTTGTCTTTGGCTTTGCCTTTATTAGAAGCTGAGTAGGACTGAAAACCCCTTCGGAAGCTGGTACCTGCACAGCGGCTTCGGACCCATCCAAAGGAGCATTATCCGAAGGTCCTGCAACAGAAATATTCAAAGGCCTAGTTGGCTCCTTGTGGGAGTCTGTTTCGGCTATCGGTTCCAAAATGGCTGACAGAGGCTGCAAAAGCACCTCACTGATGCCGGCTGAACCTGAAGCTGGCTCTGCTTGTGCGAAATCGTCTGATTTGGACCTCGGAGGCCTGTCTTTGTCCTTGCGTCGTTTGTGAACTCCAGTAGCCGGAACCGTATCCGACGACATTTTGTAATTAAAACGCCTACCGAAGTAATGAAATGCAAAATCGTACCTTCGTTTAATAGTACGTTGATTGAATCTAGCACAAAACCGACAACTAGCTACGTCGTGGTCAGGGCCTAAGCAAGGAATACAGTAAGAATGAAAATCCTTATGAGGTATTTGCTTCCCATATGAAATACAATTATTAACTTTTTCTGACATCAGACTGGAGCAAGAAAAACGTTTCCCCAACGGGGTACTTAGCTTTGAGTAGGAGAAGAAAGTCTTCGGACTGAAGTTTGTTTAGAAAAAAGTGTCAGGAGTCAGCCGACCGGCACTTGCGAACTGCTATCACCGCACAGCAAGAAAGACTGGAGAACATGGTGTCGGCTGTCAGCTTTGTACGCCTGGCACTCTGATGTCAGTGAGCATGGCTGAACAACCGACGCCGGACCCAGACTTTGGGATTCTGGCCGACCGAGGACTGCCTGCCGGCAGGGGAGAACCCTACAGTCATGACTGCAACAGTGAAACACGATGAACATCTGCTTCTGCTTCAGGCACCGCGCTGCAAGAAAGACTGAAGAAAATGGCGTTGGCTGCCTCTTTTATACCCCTGCCGCACTGACGTCAGGGAAGAAGCGACGACAACCGACGCTGGACCTAGACTTTGGAATTTGGCCGACCGAGGACCCGCCTGACGGCAGGATAACCCACCTGTAATGACTGCAGCTGTATGCATGATGAACATCACGTACAACACATAGCACACAAAGTCAGTGTGCCAAGCAGTCACAGCCCTTAAGGCTGAATAACACACCTGATACTCTTGTAATAGGTGACTCTATTGTCAGACACACTGACGTCCCGCTCACCAGGCTGAATAAAGAGAAGGTCACAGTAAGCTGCCTGTCAGGCGCTAGGATCCGCCACATAACGCAAGCACTCAGGTCACTCCAAAGCAAATACAAATATGACTCAGTCATTGTACATGCTGGCGTGAATGACCTGAGACGTACCTCCCTCGACTACATGAAAAGAGACATAGAGGAGCTCTCTGATCATGTAGCCCAGGCCGGTATGACCCTGACCTTGAGCAGCATCTTACCCGCACCTAGAATGATGCCACAGTATAAAGACAAAATGATCGATTTTAACAATTGACTAAAATTTTGGTGTCATTCCAGTGTCTGTCAGCCTGGGATGACATGCTCGACAAGCCATGTTGCTTCGCTAGGGACAGCTTGCACCTGTCACCCCCCGGGCTTTCGGATATTGGCAAAGGCTCTTGCCACCCCCATAGTGCCTTTTTTAGGCAAGGCTCAAAAGTCAAACCCACCTCCATAGACAGCATAAGGAACAGGAAACTAAGGGTAATGCTGCTAAATGCCAGGAAGTCTTAACCTCAAGATGCATGCACTCGAAGCTCTCCTCAGTATGGAGAACATCGATATCTGTGCAGTGACAGAAACCTGGTTCAAGGCTCCAGAGAGCACCCCAGCACTACCAGGTTATACCTCATATCATGCTTTTTGGCCCCAAAACATGGACCAAACCACAAAAGGAGGGGCAGTTTCCATATTTATCAAGGATATCCACACCTCCAGGTTAGTGGCATTGCACAAAGTATCGGAGACCATCCATGTGCAACTGACAGTGGGCAAGACTGCTTTTCAGTTTATAGCATCCTACAGACCACCCTCTCAAAGTCAGGAATCCCACTCGGCTTTCCTGAAAACATTGGAGAACATGAAGATCTCTCCGAACACCATTATATTGGGCGACTTCAACTACCCAAACATAGACTGGGAGCATTACTCAAGCCCCAGCACCTTAGCCCAAAGGTTCCTGGAATTTATAAACTCAAATGCTATGGAACAACTAGTCACCACTCCCACAAGAGGGGAAAACATACTAGACCTGATCATTACCAACATGGGGACTCTATGCTCCATACCAGAAGTATATCCCTCATTGGTAAGATCAGATCATAAATTAATTTCACTGGATATCTACATCCCGACCCCACCCCCAGCCCAGAAAACCACAGTGAAAAACTTCTCAAAAGCAAACTTTACACTTCTCAAAACCAAAGTGGAATCCTTCAAGGCCCCACAACCAGTGGAAACTACGGCCCAAACAGCAGAATCCTATATAAATGCATTCTACGGACATCTCCAGGAATGCATGGATCATGCTATCCCAAACAAAATCAAGACCCAATCATCCAAAGGCAGGCGTCCAGTCTGGTGGACACCAGCCATAAATAAACTGTACAACAGAAGGAGGAAGCTACTACATGATAGAGCAAAATCCCTAAAAGGGAAGGCATCTCTGATCAGTACTAGCAAAAAATTACGATCCCTCATAAAATCCTCCAAGGCCAGCTTCGAGAGAAAAATTGCACAGGACACTAAAGACAATCATAAGGCTTTTTTCAGTTATGTTAGGAACCTAGGATGCAACTCCCAGACTTGTTCTGAGTTGATTCTAAATGACAAAAAATACACTGAACCCACAGACATCGCCAATATCTTGGCAGACAGGTTCAGTGCAAACTTCTCCAGCCCCTCCCCCCAAAAGAGCAAGTATCTATCCCGGCAGAGTGCAGCCTCCCAAACATCTCTGATGCTCAAGTGAAGGCAGCCCTCTCCAAAGCAAAAAACACTACTTCCATGGGACCAGATGGCGTCCCGGGTTGCGTCCTACATGAACTCCAAGAAGAACTAATCCCTCAAGTAAAACTGCCATACAATCTCAGCCTCACTACAGGATATGTGCCCAAAGAATGGCGTACAGCAACAGTGGTCCCACTCCACAAAGGTGGCGCCTCTGCTGACCCTGGAAACTATCGCCCCATAAGCCTGACTAGCCTAGTCTGCAAGGCTATGGAGAGGATCATCATGGAACTCATAAACAAAGACATTGGGGACCTACAGACACTAGATCCTACCCAATTTGGCTTCGTCAAGGGCAGATCCTGCCTTTTGAACCTGGTCGACTTCTTCGAAACAGTCACCAAGGCCATAGATGAAGGGAAAGTAGTCCACACAGCCTATCTGGACCTCGCAAAGGCATTTGACAAAATACCCCACTCGGGCATCATAGATAAGCTATCCAGCCTAAATATAAACCCCTATGTCACAAGATGGGTCACAAACTAGCTCAAAGACAGAACCCACAGAGTCAGAGTTGCTGGAGCCATGTCAGACTCAAAACTGGTCACAAGTGGCGTCCCACAAGGTTCTGTCCTGGGACCTCTCTTGTTTGGTATTTACTTTTCTGAGGTACAGGCCAACGTGGGAGGACTATGGCTCACCAAGTTCACAGATGACTGCAAACTGGGCGCCATAATTGACTCTCCAGCTGACACAAACATCCTTCAAAAAGGTCTTGCAGAGATGGATAACTTGTGTCAGAGCCATGGTCTAAAGCGAAATGCCAAAAAGTGTATAGTTATACCCTTTGGCAAAAACAATGTGCCCACAAATTACCACATAGGTGGTAACCCATTAAGTACAGAGAAAGTAATTAGGGATCTGGGGACCCAAGTTGATAGCAATCTCTCCTTTGACAACCACATTGCCAAAGTGGTTAGAAAGACCTTCTACATAGCCCACCTCATCATGAAAGGATTCACATCTAGATCAAGAGAGGTAATCATGCCCCTTTACTCATCCCTCATCAGGCCCATCATAGAATACAATGCCCCCTTTGGGATGTACCTTACCCGACACCTGCAGCAATTAGAAAGACCCCAAAAGTACCTCACCAGGAGGATCAAGGGACTCAAACAGATGCCATATGCTGCTCGGTTAAAAAAACTCCAGCTCTACTCAGTTGCATACCACCTACTTTGAGGCGATCTATGCCTGACATATAAAGCTATGTCCAACCCAGAATTAATGGACATGCTCCACCTCAGTAAATCTACATCCCTTAGAGCCACGCGCTCGAGGGACTTGAACCTCAGCACAGAAATAAATAGAACATGCTGGAGGGACAGATTCATAACCCAGAGGCTCCCTTCGCTCTGGAATAGAATTCCAATTCATGTTAGGCAGAGCACCTCACTGACTCTCTTCAAGAAGAATCTTGATGAGTGGATGGGGGATCATAGGTTTGTCCCGGGGATTACTTCCGTGTCACTATTAGACATAAGCACAGTAAACTAAACTTTAAAAAGGGCACAGTATACTCAAATCAAGGGGTGGCGTAAGCCAAACACAATCGGGCTAGGCTTATAAATGCCCCAGGGCAGATAGCCTAGTATGAACCTATGAACCTATGAAGTAAACAGATTATTAAAAAATGAACACCATGGTAGTCCCAGAGTATGTCTGTCTACATTGGGGAAGAGGGTTAGTCAAAAACAAATAGCAAAGCACAGTGCATTACTTGAAATAGCAAGGTGAACGTTGACATTCAGAAAGGAGTGATTCAGAGACATATGCAGAGCAACCATTTCAGAACAGAATTAGTGCAGTACACATTGTATGCTAATGACCACGTAATGGCATGCAAAGGAGGATCAACATGCTAAGGAGAACCATTGTGTATGAAAATGATGAATTCAAATACGGAGAGATTCAGGAACTTATAAAATTGGGATGATGCTCCACAGTGATCAGCAATTCTAAATGCCAGGATTTTTCAGTGTATGAGAGTATCACATGCCATGATGCAAGTGGTAGCATTAGCATTAAGTGGAGAGATTATGTTACTGGATGCCTTCAAAGCCAGTGTCCAAGATGTTGCACACTGTAGCCTTTTATCTCTCAGAAGGTTCTGCCAGCAGCTAAGATACCATCACCCCCATGACCACAACATTTTGACTGCTACTGCATGGACAGAGATGCCATACAAGAGTTTGTAGAGATATTACAGGGAGGTGGAGTTGGCATAATGGTTAGGGTCCTTACCTCAAAGACACAAGGTCCAGGGTTTGATTCTGACCATGGGTCATTGGCTAGGTTTAAAATGGTCCTTCAGGGCAGTTAGCCTAGTATTCACCTATGAACCTCACATAGAATCAAGGGAAATATATGGATTGTTTGTCCCCATAGATTTGAAGGTTTGTGCACCATTAACTCTCCTTGCAACAGAGACTTTTCAGTGGACATGTTAGGAGCTTTGCAGGAATTAGACTTATGAATTTTATGCCACTTTCATCATGTAATACTACAGCATGTGGAGGAATGTATTTTGTTTCCAAAGACAGGAGAGTAGAGAACCCCTGTCATGCTGACATTCTATGATATAACCTATTTCTGTGAGGTTGTGGAGGCCATTAACTGCACATTGTTATCAAGACCCTATCTGCTTCATAAAGTACCTAGTTTATCATCTGGAAGGGTTTCCACTCCTTCTCCAAGTAGTGTGTAATCAACACAGTATTAAATAACTACAGTGTATCTGTATACCATCCAGACAGTTCCCTTGAGTCCGCATCTGGCACATCTGCAGCTTATACTAGTGCTTCATGTGGAGTGGAGTGACTTTCCTCAAGGTCATCTAGTTGGCAAGTGCACACATTGCCACCCATGGAGTCCTCAGTATACTGGTCCCATGAGCACAATTCTCAGACAACTCATAATGGAGTCCACTGTTGTGTTTTGCAGGTGATGCTGGATACACCTTGGAACCATGCCTCATGATCCTCTTTCACAATCCCCAGACAGTACGCCACCACACTGTCACAGACACATAACTTCAATGAACATGTCTTTGGAGTTCTGAAGCTTTGCTTCATTTGCTTGGCTACACCTAGTGGCACACTGTAGTATGCTCCAGAGACCTGCAGCACAGTAATTATGGTCTGTGTCATGTTATATAATATGGTGCTGCAAAGCATTTGTAATGTACCGACACCATATTATTGTCAGACACCTCTGTGGCAGCAGCAGAGGAGAAGGAGAAGTATAAGAAGTCACCAAAGGAATTGACTGTAGAGGTACTACATGGCAGAAACAAGCAACATATTTCATGACACAGAGAAAGAGGTTTTACATGTCCACAACTATGGTTATGACAAGGACAACATGAAATAACACTGATGCATGCAATAAGACACACAGTATAAGCAGTACAATGCACTGACTGGTCACACTGTGCATCAGACATTACCACACCCATAAAGGACATAAAGGTGGTCAGGGGACAGTTATCCCCATTATCACAGCTGGGTGGTGTATAGTCATAAGCAAAGGCAATGGTTACATAATCTGAAGAGTTATGGCTAGCATATGCAATAGTTACACACATGGCTTGGAGGCTGAGGGGAGTTGGGGATTACATCCTCAAGTGATGGTACAGAAACTCTGATGTGGCTCCCAATGTGGGACTGCAGTAGAATTTTTGACAACTATGACCTCAGAAATGGGCACAGGTATATGTTCCTTATGGCTGGATTATAGAGAAGCATGATGGTGTAAAATTGTGGACCCTGCTTGACTTGCCTGGATGGTGGATCTGGATGTACACTGACCATGACCATGAGTGCCCACACCCAGGAAGAACTCCCCTGTCCCAACTGTACACACCCTGGAGGCAGTGTGGCCCTCCGATGGCATTTGTGGTGGTGATACCTAGGTAGCCAGGGTAGGGCAGACATAAATGAGACATCCTGCACTTAGCACAGAGGATGCTGGATGGTTCATGAACTTATCACACATGATGTCATCATCTTCAGCCACAGGTTACTGCTGGCATCAGGCATACTCCAGCCTGTTGTACTGAATCATGTACCAGTAGAACCTGTGTATGCATACAGATAACATACCTATGAAAATGTTGGATCATATGTGTGACTCTCACCACCATGCATCACACATACTGCTACATGCCAATTGTATCATTAGTCCATGGGCACATATAAACATTGTGGTGCAGGTTGCTACAGGATAACAAATATCCAGATGTGTTTGTCTAAGTAAACCATTCACATTTGCAAGTCATGATCCTATCAGTAATGGCACATTCTACTAATAGAACATGCTACTACTAACCTGGTGCTTCCCATGTAGATAGACAGGCAGTCATTGCCAGGTCAGTTCCCACATCCAAGCCACTGTCAGATATGTGGGCTCTCTCACCTTCATCGGGGAGGAATACCAGGAATTCCTCCACTTCTGCAAGATGCCTCTGTGTTGGGGATCCACCCTCCAATAATTAAAAAGACCCTAGCAATTTCCTGTGCTTTGTTCTTGGCTTGTAGTAACAAACCAGTGATCTTGTGAAACACTTGCACTATTGTCCTATTACACATGCCACTTGTGCATAGGAATGTAGTAAGACTGACAACTCCTATGTGGTGAATGTTTACAGATGTTGCGCTTCATTTGGTTACATAATCAGGCATGTGTACATGTGGCTTACACATGTGGATGATCATTGTGTGTTTGCATGACTGCCCATGCCAGTTGTCAAATGACTCAGTACTGTTCCCAGCTCTCTTCACTGACCATAACTCTGTATGCCACTATGGGTTAACCATCCTGAGGCCATGCCATAGTGTGACAGCAGTGGGAATGTTAGTCATGCTTGCTGTTCGTCAGACCTGTGCCTCATAATCACCTGTAGCATGTCATGTGGTCCGTGTGTGTGTATGGTACACTTTTGCAAACCTTACACACCAGTACAGGAATTGGGCCTGACTGTGTCTACTATTCCCTGCCAAGCTATGTCCCCAAAGCAGGACTATGGTCTGAAATAATCGTGCTTCCTGTGCCCTGTCACTGTGAGATCCCCAGCAGAACTGTGACCTATTCTTTCTTACTCCTGTGCCTTGGCAGTTTGAGCCTTCCCCAACCCATTAATACTGCAGTCTGTCATGCTCTGGCCCCTGTGCCCTGTAAATTTGATCCTCCCAGCATGACAGTCCCCTGTCAAGCCTTGGGCTGTGTTACTCCAAACACTCCCCTGCTCAGTTCCTGCCTGGTTGTCCTCATGTACCCTTGTGTGCTCACTGCATTCCTGAGGTCCATTGCCAATAGTCTTGCCTGCTATTAGTTAACCTATATACACTCTGTTGTTAACTATATTCATATTCTGTAAGTTTCCTGCCATACACACTCTCCAAATATATGGCAATATCATACTAAAATGTACCTCATACCACAGTAATTAGACCAGTGAGGTGATTTAACATGGTGGTATCTGAATAAGACATAATGCAATGATTTAACAGACATAGTCAGTTATATGATTTTTGTGCCTGACTGCTTCTAGGCTGGAAGATCATTTGTACTGTGCACACAAGCACTGTCAATACAATGTATATATTGCCATCTGAAGGCAATAGTGTTATTTTGCATTTGTGCTACCATGTGGCACAGCAAAATGCATCATGTGGTGTTTAGTGTGTTCAGTCATACATACTAAGGTGCTATCTTTCTTCTGGTTTAGACCTACAGAGTGGGCATGGCCTCTTCAGGTGCTATGTTCAGCAGGGTTCCTGGGTGGTAGAGCAAGGAAAGAATGATCTTCCCAGTCCTGTTGCAAAAGGACCACAGGGAGTGTCTGCTGGAGAGTATGAGGGCTCCTCTATAAAACTGAGGCCTGGCACCAACTTGCCAAAGTGCTGAGTAATGCCACTGGCATCACCAGCACTAGTGAGGAGTGCAGGCACATATACAGTGACCTAACAGACACATGTACAGTGATCTATGGAGAAGCCACACAGACCTTCTTCACCAGTGGGAAGAGAAGATTAGGAAGTGGGAGCTATCTTATTATTGCCACCACTGAGTATTTGGTTTGTCACAGTAAATTAGGCCTATCACCTGCAACTGTAATTGTGTTCTGCTGCAGGGATATGCAGGAATGTGCTATGTGGATTATGGTTTGTTTCATCTTTTCCAGCACCTGATGAGATATAGGGGGAACACAATGGCCTGTTTACGGAGACAAGACAGGGTCTCTAGGTGGTGGGTACATGTACTGTATTGTTGACAGTACTGTGATATTTTAATGTGTAATTCACATGCAGTAATCTGCTGTAATTCACAAGAAGTAATTTGTTATATTTGTTTTTATTTATTTATTGACTTTGTGTCTCTTTGTTTTGTTTTCTTTTTCCTTTTCTTTTTTGCATTGTTTTGTTTTGTTTCTTTTCTTTTTCTACATTATCAGCCATGGTACAAGCTGTACTAATGCAGCATTCACTGCATGTTGTACCAGTCATTGTGCTTACAGTTCAGCTGGCAGAACTCCCCAGGCCTGCCTTTCTGCAGAGTGATGAAGGTCACCCTATGGAAGGTGACCCGGAGGTCTCACTGGTGGCCTCTTTCATCACTTTTCAGGAGGAAATGAAGGCTCCTGATCTAACAGTGGTATGCAGGGGACTTCCTGGGTCAGCAGGTAAGAATTAAGTAATACCAAGGTCGACTAGTGGTTGGATGCCCATACACTGGCACACTTTATCATTTCCTTGTGTGCCTAATTGTCTCACATGACCAGCTGGCCCCATCCAGCAGGCTACTCTTCTGTGATGTCAGCCATGCAGGTGACAGACATCTGGGAGTGTTTTCCTCATGGATGGTCAAGCAAGCCTTCCTCACTTCCCCTTATCCCCATCATTGCATTCTCTAGCCTATTGTGTCACTCCCCATCCCTTGTTTGTATTCCATTCCTATTTATCATTACCTGTTCCATCCTCTGTCAGTCTGCACCTCCTTGTGGTTATCCCTTCTTAGTCTTTGTCTGTGATGTAGTTTGTTGTCTGCTTATGCTTCCTGTCTTATACGCTCCCTCCTACCTACACTTTTCCCTTGCTATATTCCACTCTACCTCTTCTTCTTCTTTTGGCTTTTCCAGGCTAGGGGTCACCACAGCGGATCACCTGTCTGCACATGATTGGCAGTGGAGTTTTACGGTGTTGAGTTGCCAGCCCAACCTTCTACAGAAGGCACACACATGCACGCACTCACACCTAGGGCCAATTTAGAGTGTCCAATCCACCTGTCTTTGGGATATGGGAGGAAACCAGAGCACCTGAAGGAAACCCATATGACCACAGGGAGGACATGTAGACTCTGCACAGAAGGCACCCCAGCCGAGAATCGCACCGGAGAACCTCTTGCTGTGAGGCAGCAATGCTAACCGCTGCACTACCTCGGCCACCCTATCTTCCACTCGACCATTCTTCTTAAAATTAAATATTCGCAGCTGTAACCAAAAAAAAAATGCACCTGCCTTCCTCCACCTACATTCCCTTCCTGTTGTCTTGCTTACTCTTCCAAATTTATGCTTGTACCATTTTCCCATTTCCATCCAGTTTCACACCTCTCAACTGTCTCAAATTTGACAGAAAATGTTGTTTTGGGGCTTAAAATAACAGGATGCCACAAATTTCTGATTGGCCCCTTTAAATTCTGATTAATTTTTTAATTTTTATTTGCATTTTCTGCTGCTTGTTGACATCTTCACCCAGCTGTAGCATACCTTGCAGCATCATTGACATGTAAAAACAAATGCAATAATGTTGACTGACCACAGCAGGAACCCAGGAAGTAAACAGACACAACAACTTCCTTCCCTTCCATTTTCTATGAGTTTATGAGTGTAACTATGTTACGTAACTGAAGCTTAGGCAATCTTGGCATAATGCCACACACAACACTGTTGATTTGAAAGTGGCTATCTGAATAGCCAATCAGACAACTACCCAACTACCACCAAGTAAAAAAAGAAGTTATGTACTTACCATAACATTCCATGTGAGTTGTTCATCTCGCGTTCATTCTTTACTGATGAGTTGGGAGCCGATCCCTCAGCTCTGAGTTGGCCGATTGCAAAGCTGGAGGTCTTCAAATAGCATGAGGCCAAATCCCTATCCCATGATGCACCTGGAGTTACCTCAGATCTTGTTTGCTGCGTATACTACCATGTGTCATTCTATCACTCCCAAGAGAAGGTATAGAAGGATTGAGCAACCAGGATGGATCCAGTATCTCAGTCATCTAAAAGCCCAGGAGGGGGTAGGAGGGAGGGATGTAAGAATGAAGGCGAGATACAACTCACATGGAACGTTTTGGTAAGTACATAACTTCTTTATGTGAAGTTGTTCTATCTCGCCGTTCATTCTTTACTGATGGGTAGTGTCCCAAGCACCATCAACCTCAGGTGGCTCACGGGAGTGTATTTCTCAGGACCGTGGATACAAAGGAGGCCCTGTCCCTAGAGGCTCGGTCAACTTTGTAATAAGTGATAAAGGTATGAGGCTTTCACCCAAGTGACTGCTGCACAAATGTTGTCAATAGGAAGTCTGGCAGAAAAGGCAGAGAATGTGGAAATAGCTCTAGTTGAGTGAGCCTTAATTTTATGCTGTAAAGGCATGTTAGCAGCTGAATAAGTAAAGGTAATACAATCAGATAAACATTTAGACAGAGTTGTTTTAGCCACTGGCATACCCTTCCTGGAATCTGAAAATGAAACAAAAAGCTGGTCTGATTTCCTGAAATCTTTTGTTCTATCCAAATAAAATCCGAGCTGTCTGTAAACATCAAGTTTGTGAAGCATGTACTCTAGAATGTTGGAATGGTTGGGGAAGAAAACTGGCAAATCAATAATTTGGTTGAGATTAATTTCAGTGCAAACCTTGGGCAAGAAAGAGGGGTTTGTTCGAAGTGAGACTCTGTCAGCATGGAAAATCAAATAAAGAGGCCTGATGGACAAGGTTTGAAGCTCTGACACTCTGCAGGTGGAAGTAATAGCCACTAAAAAGATGTTTTTCCGTGACAAAAATTTGAGGTCACATGAGGAAGCTGGTTAAAATGGCAGAAGAATTATGCGGGAAAGCATAAAATTTAGATTCCATGGAGAATAGGGAGATTTCGCAGGTGGTCTAATATGAAAGGTCACTTTGAGAAAAGCTTTGAATAATTTGTGTGACATAATACTCAAACCTTCAAATCCCAGATGAAAGTTAGAAATGGCAGCAAGCTGAACACGGTCTGTTGCTGCTGCAGCTCCTTTATTGAACATCATGGTTAAGAATTCTAAAATAGGGGTGATAGGGGCTTGGTAAGGATCACTGTTGTTTTTAGAGGCCCATATAGAAAATGTTTTCCATTTGCTGAGGTAAAGCTTCCTCATAGAGGATTTATGAGAGGATAGGAGAACTTGCTTTGTTTCATTGAAAAGGTTATGGAATCTGGCTATGATGGGAATTGGAGCAGCCAAGCTGTCAGCTTCAGGGTCTGCAGAGAGGGATGAAGTTCCCCCAATGAGTGTGTCAGAAGGTCCAGAACTGGGTCCAGAATCCAGGGGTCCTCCAAAAGATAAAGTCGAAGGAAGGGAAACCAAATCTGACAAGGCCAAAGAGGAGCTATTAGAATAATGGTCCTTCCCAGGGCTTTTGCTTTCTGTAATACTTTGGGTATCAATGGGATTGGTGATAATGCATAAAAAAGACCCGGGGGCTTCACCCAGACGAGGAATCAAGGCAAAGTAGCTTCTGCATTTCGTGTTGATGTGACTGGCAAAAAGGCTGCAGCAAGGCTGGCCCTACCTGTGGAATATCCTGTCCGCTATATCCATCTTGAGGGACCACTCATGGGTCAACAAAATTGTTCTGCTCATCTTGTCTGCTATCACATTGGATCTCCCTAAGATGTGCGTTGCTAACAGAAAGCACTGGGTGGAAATAGCCCACTGCCATACTCTGAGGGCCTTGTGACAAAGGGGGTAGGGTCCGGTTCCTCCTTGTTTGTTCAAGTACCAGACCACTGACTTGTTGTCCGTCTGAATCGCAATCGTACCCAGAGGAAGAGAGTCCTAGAAGTACTGCAGTGCCAAAAGTACTGCTCTCATCTCTAGGACATTAATATGCAGGTGTGTCTCTTGATTGGTCCATGTGCCTTGGGCTGTCTTTCCCTGAAAATGCCCTCCCACCCTATCAGGCAAGCATCCATGGTCACTGTGGCTGCTGGAGGGAGTAGCACAAATGTGCTCCTATTGTAACATGAAGTGAGGTCAACCACCACTGAAGATCCTTTTTGCAGCAATTTGTGATCATTATCATGTGAGACATGGAGAGCTCTTGGTAAGACCATTGAGTGAACAACAGCCACTGCAGTATCCTCATGTGCATACGACCCAGTGGTATGGCCAGAATTGATGCTGCCATCATTCCTAACAATTTCAGAACTTCTGATGCTGGTGCCTTGTTTTTGGATATTAATATGTGGACATGCTGATGGAGAAGTAAGACTATCTACAGGAAGTCTTAGCGTGGTGGTGGTGTTTAGTCTTGCTCCGATAAAGACTATATGTTGCGATGGCGACAAGGCAGATTTTTCTGAGTTTATTGTAATGCCCAGCTGATTGCAGAGTGACAGAGTGAACACCCTGGCCTGAATGAGTTGATGCCTGGTGGTGGCGGTAAGGAGCCAATCGTCTAGGTACGGAAACACATGAAATCCTAAACGTCTCAGGTGAGCTGTGACCACTGCCATGCATTTAGGGAACATTCTGGGAGCTGTAGTGAGACCAAAAGTCAGGTTTCAAAACTGGTAATGATTGGCTCCCAGCCAGAAGTGCAGATGATCCCTGGATGGCCTGGCCATTTTTATGTGGTAGTACACATCCTGGAGATATATCGAGCACATCCAATTGTCTTTCCCTACGAAGGGAAGTATTGATTGAAGCGTGACCATCCGAAACTTCTCTTTCTTTACAGATTTGTTCAGCCTGCTGAGGTCGAATATAGGTCTCCAGTTCCCTGTCTTTTTTGAAACTAAAAAGAATCTTCAGTAAGTTCCAGATCCTGTTTGGTCTGCTGGGACTGGCTGGATAACTCTTTTTCTTAGCAATGTTTGGAACTCTACTGTTGCTTGTTCCCTGTAACTGGGTGGAACGTCCAGGATTTTTCTTGTCAGTGGAGGGGGTGTGGCAAATGGGATGAAGTATTCTCTGGAAATGATACTTTGTACCCTGCTGTCTTTTGTTATTTTGAGCCAGGGGTCTGGGTTCAAAGATAAGCGACCTCCGACTGCTTCCAGAGTAGGACAGTTGGGCATCCTTTCAGGAGCGCTGGTAGGGCTTCCCAAAGAAGTCATCTCTGTCTCCCTGGATTTGCGGACTGCTCTGCCACGAGGGTGGCATCTTCCATTATTGCCCCCTCCTCTGCCCCTTGAGGGGGGGTTGACCACATGTGTCCTGAAAGGCTCCTTGGGGTTTCAGAACCACATTTGTCCTCCCTTTTGACCTTTGGGGTAGGGTCTGGTAGAGGTGGAAAAATGGACTCTGATGGCAGACAGATTCTTTCCCTCTTGTTCATACCTGGTCAAAGTTTCCTTAACTTTAGGCATGAAAAGGGATGAGCCATCAAAGGGAGTATTCACAAAGGATGGCTTGAAGGGCACCATGAAGGAACACAAGCACATCCGGGATTGTCTCCTAAGAGCAACTCTTGTACTCGCTGCCCTACTTGTTCCATCAGCTGCATATGAAATGAGGCACATGGATGAGTTAACTATGGAGCTGAGGGTAGCAAGCTGGGAGGCAACTTTGTCTGAAGCTCCTGCAGCTACTGTACCCTGAAGGGTATCTCCCAGCTCTTTAAGGAGATCGCTTTGTAGTCTTGTAAAATGGGTTAAATAGTTAAGCGAACGGTGTGCAAAGGTCGCTGAACTAAACATGCACTTCCTATACCTATCCATGATCCTGGAGTCTCTGTTAGGAGGATGGATGGATGAGGAAGCTTCAGACATTTCCTTTTTGGTGGCTGCAACCACCTCCATGACATCAACTGGCACACCTTTTGACAAGAAAGATTTATCCTGGGGGGCAGATATAAACTTATTAGGCCTCCTAGGGACAGGCTCCATAGTATCCAGAGACTCCCATGCCCTTTGTGAGACCAGCTGCATAAGCTTATCAAAGGGTGGAGACACCCAAGAGGCGGAGGGTTGAGACCCAAAAGCCTTCAGGAAAACCGACTCATCCTCAGTAGGGTTTTTGGACTGCCAGTCACCCCTCTGCCTAAGGATTTCAAGTTTCTCAGCAAATGAGATATCATCAGAGGGGGAATGTGAGGACCCTTCTGACTCATTCAAGTCAGCATCAGATGTTAAGGACTCCTGAGGTGAGTCTAGATGTTTCCTCTTACAAACTCTGTTCCTGGGAACCTCATCAGTGGGAGCTTCTGGTGAGGTCTTGGAAGAGCAGGGGCCACCCAATGGGGCTTCCTGAGGCTCTGGATCTTTATGCTTGGTCAGGATCTGTGAAGCAGAAGCAGACACAGGTGCTTTAGGGGAGAGAAAGCCAGACCTGAGGTCGAGGATGTCTTAGGAGACATAACTCTTCTCATGGCATCGAAGGCACCTCTGCTCCGATGCAAGGGAACCGACAGATCCGAGATAACCATTGATACCCCCACCACCGGGACAGTGGGCTCTGAACCAGAGGTAGGGGCCAAGCTCATCCAAGCCAAAGCCCTGAGAGACAGAGTCAGAACTGACAAGTCGGTCCGACTATCCTCCCCGGACCCGACCAGAGAATGTCGACTCCTAGAGTCCTCAATCAGCACCGAGGATGTCAGAGTGAATGGAGCTGAAGACATTGGAGCAGGCGTTGGCTCCAAAGGTTCCACAATCAACAAGTCCGACTCCTCTGGCTCCGAAGGACCAGTATGGCTCGGAGGAGGAACAATTTTAGCTGGTATAACAGTCTTCGGCTCCAAAGCCAGTTGGGTTGGAGACGATAAAAGTTTTGCAAAAGCCAGTGCCTGTAACAGCTTCTGCACCACACGATCCACATCCAGATCAGAAAGGCTAACAGAGGACTGAGATGAATGGACCAGAGGTGGTACTGACTGTAATAAAGGACTCTTAGGAATTTTGGATACCGGTTCCAGGACTGGGGACCAATTCCAAAAAGAAAAGACTGTCGGTTCTAATGTCTGTGGAGCCGAAGTCAAAGATTTCTTTGATTTGTTTGTCTCAGAAGTCTTAGAAGACTTTGAGGACTTGCTGGAGCCATCTTGGTTGCTCAAAGCTTCTTGGAAGGAGGGTTTTAACAAACCTCTGTCTATTAATTTCCTTTTTCTCTCCTGCAGGACTTTGGAGGAGAAGGAGAGGCATATGGAGCAACTATCCTGTAAATGCAAAGCTCCTAGACAGTACACACAATTGACATGGCTGTCAGTTACAGACATCTTTTGGCCACATTTAGGGCACTTTTTAAAGCCTCACTTGGGATGCTTATCTTGGTCAGCCATTATTATATGAGACAGAAAATTACTGTCAACTACAAAAAATCCTTAACAGTAATTAGCAAGCAAAACCTTTTTAAAATAGTCAGGCTAAGTAACACACAGACACACAGACACACACACACACACACACACACACACACACACACACACACACACACACACACAGACCAATAATAATCTAAATATTAAAGTGACAGAAAAGAAGTCTGTCTAAAGCACACACATTTTAAAGATAAGCAGACTGTACTGTGAAAAAAGGGATAGCTGCTATAAAGACATGCTAAGCCTTATCTAAGTGTTTAAATACACTCTAAACAATAATTATATCAGATAGAAAATTACTGTCAACTACCAAAAAAAAACTTAACAGTAATTATAAAACCAAAGCCCTTTAGAAAATTAAGGCTAAGTCACACCCACACAGCAAATAACTATTTAAATATTAAAGTGACAGAAAAACTCTGTCTAAAGCACATAATTTTTACTACTAAGCAGACTATACTGTTATCTAACTATTTTAAACACACTCCAAATAATAAACCTATGTAAGGTTTTGTATAAGCTGTGACAAAATGTCACTGACTAAACACACTTTTTAAACTAGGCCTAAAAACAAAGAGGCCAACTAGAAATTTAAAGCACACTAGGGGAAGGGACTACACTATAGGTAAACACACAAATAAGCTATAAGAGATTTATAAAACTATCTAAAACTACTTAAAACTACCTAGATATCAATACAAGTAAGAAATATATGAAAAAGATGTTTTACTGGCCCAAGCTACTGTAGAACCTCCGTTCTGTTGCAGCGGTAAACTAGATCTGAGGTAACTCTAGGTGCATCATGGGATAGGGACTTGGCCTCGAGCTATTTGAAGACCTCAAGCTTTGCAACAGGCCAACTCAGAGCCAAGGTATCAGCTCCAAACCCATTAGTAAAGAATGAACGGTGAGATAAAACAACATCACATCATTAATTAACTGAAAGCTTGTGCAAATCATTCAGCAGCATGGCTCAGGAGTCAGAACAGAAGGAACATTCAAGGAACAGGTTATGGAAGGGACAAGCAAAGTAGAACTGTGGTTTCAGTTTGCAGAATGTCCAGCACTAGCACTGAGCAATTCATCACATACTACAGTCATCACCTGACCACCAGGCTACTCCAGTCCAGGCAGTTTGGATGAGATCAGTGAAGGACATCCAAAATCAAATCCTCTTAAGTTAACAAAACATGACTGCGTGACTGCTTATTGGGATTGTGATTGAGAATTTAGAATGAATTTAGATGGATGGAACTGCCACTGAACCACAAAGGTTCTCCCACTTTCCTCTTTTGAGGTTTCTGTTTTATTTTTTTCCTGCCCGCACTGTAAACTATACAAAATTACTTATGCCTGTTTTTCCTAATTATGCAAACTTAAGTTAAAAGTTTTAAAGTTACCCTTTACCAGTTTTGTTTCATATATTTGCCATCCTGTATAAAAAGTTGTATTAGACATGTACTAAACAAGAAAATATGGAGTTCGTATGTATATCCATTTGCTACCAGTCTTAAATGTCTGATGGGTGGGACTCAGAATAATTTAAAGTTTATGTATATTTATAATCTACAGATTACAACTGGTATTACTGAGAACAGTATAACATATAATTATGGACAATAGCCTTTAGGATGTTGGCAAGTAGAGTTCTACCGTGTGCACAGTTGATGTATATGTCACTGCTGCAGATTTTCCATTGCTGTCATGGCCAACTGCCTCCCTGCTCTTTGGGGGTGTGTGCTGTGTGTACCACAGCCAGATATCCAGGAGCAAGTCATCCATATTACTGTGGGGAATAAACTGGAAATCTGGAGGCACAGATGGCCAAGCCCCTTGGATACCCTTAGAATCCACAATTGTATCCAATACTAGAGTAAGTCCAGAAGGGGTAGTAGGATGGCTGGTGGACCCAGCATGGCATGGGGCTCTGGGGAGCCAGTCCAGTGGGATGCAGTGTGAGTGGACCAAAAAAAAGTTTTAACTGAAAAGTGACGTGGCAAAATACCTATGAAGATGAACGGAAGTGCTAGAAAACAGTGTTATCACAGATTTTGTATTCCTTATCAAAGTACATCTTGCTGATGTCAGCCAATAAACGTAAACATTTCAAAACATTGTTTTTTTTTCTTCTTTCATTTAATTAGAAAACCTCACCAAAAGTATATCACCAGCTTTAAGGCAGTTACATGTTATGTTACATTATACTGTTCTAGGCATATCAAACCCTATGGTTAAACGCTATTTTCTCAGAATACACTCTATTGTTTATATAAATATGATTTTATTCACAGACTACTTTATCAAAATACTTGCTTCCTAAACATCATCTCTTACACGCACAAGAAGACATGTTAGGCTGTTTATAGTAGCTATCCTCATAGTTGTGGAAGAAAGCTTAAGTACTTATATGTCATATTTGTATGCCACCACAAACCTATGCACTTGGTTACTGCCGACCGTCACCTCATCCTGTTCTACTGCTGACGTAACCACTTTATTTATCTAATATAAGCTGCCAAATAAGAAAACGATATCATGAAAATTAGAGCTTTTCACATAAAAGAGCAAGCTATCACTGTGGATAAGTCCGGAAAGTATAAAAGATTGTCTGTGATTCATCAAGAATAAAACTGGTGTGTGAAATTCGTGCTTACACATTAAAAACATTTTTTTTGCAGGAGGCAAGCCACCCTGCACTCCCAGGTGAATTCTTGAGATTGCACCTTAGTGATGACAGAATTATCTGACTGACAGCAGTTTCAGACTTGGTACATATTTCCTCATAAGGGCATTTATTTTTTGCAGTTTCTAAGAGCACAACTGATTCTCCTCGAACTTACACCCAGGTTTTACAGAAGGGTTTTAATTTGGGCTGATGTCTTCCTTAAACTTCAAACAAATAAAAGTTTACAACATACATTCATCTAACACTGCTGCTGTTTATGAATATTTAAACTGCTAGAACATTAGCAAAGATAGATTTTATCATTTTCAGTTTGCCATTATCTTCAGTTTTAAATCTGTTTTGTGGGCAGTTTCATGTTGCACTTCACTTCACAGAGATCTTAAAGGGGAAAAACATCTAAATAACATCATCCGTGAAAATTTTCAGACATCTAAAGAAAACTATGGGCCCAATTCCAAGACTTGCTCTCAATGTAATTAAGTCATTTGGAATTGGGCCAATATTCTATAGTCTGTATTACATTTCTCATTCTAGTCTATACACTGTCCATTCACATCCTTCTGAGACAGTTCAAATTTATCTTCACAGCAGCTAAACAGATCTGTATATACATTGATAATGCATGGTCTTAATTTCCTGAATGTCAAGCCTTCTGTTAATTTTACTTTATAACATCAGATAGTAAAATAATGCCAACAGACTCCTACACACTGCCATCTTACTGTATATTTTGAGTTATTCTCTAGTGCACTCAGGGGCTTCTGTTTTTCAGTCTGAAAGTTTTGGATCGAACAGGTGCGGCTAACAGATGTGTCTTCCTGTGGTTTGTTGAAAAATATGAAATTGTTTCCAGTAAAAACAAAACAACTTTTTTAATGTAATTCAAGTCCAAGTTGCACAAGTTGTTTACTGGAGCCATTGCTATGTATCTGCTGTTACATGCCTGAACAGAGGATGCAGGAATTATTTGGAAACAAATTCAGACTGAGGAATGTCTATCAAGATGAAATATAGCACTGAAAATCCTCATTCATGCTTGCAAATTTGATACTCCATCTCAAAGTGCATCTGAGTGATTTCAGCCTATAAATTCAACATGATGCATAACTCTGAGCTTTTATTTATTTACGTATTTATTTTCATTTATTTTGACAGCCTAGGTAGTTTTTACTGTAATTCAGTGTTTGAAAAGTTATAACTGCCAATTTGGTTTGAGTTGTGGCCAAAAACATTGTACAATACTGCTTATCTGATCAGCAAAGTGAATAAATAAATGACATTGCAAAAATCTACCTCACAAAGTTATTTTTGCTTCTGGGAAAGGGAGATGTCGCATGTGGGTCCTCTTTCTTTAAATCAGTGGTGCTATCAGTATGCCGGTCATATAGTCTGGTTTCCTGCGCACTAAACAACTTCAATACTGTGCATAATGAAGAGATTTGGAATGTAAAGGGATAAATTAAGCTGAAAATATGATTGTACCTCTAAGCTTGAAAAGTAGTAACATGCCTCTAAAACAGTTGAAACAGGCACACAAACAGGAATTCAGAGGTAGGCACAGTCATGCAGGGTCAGATAAACATCCAAGGTAAAGAACTTCATACAGCTACCTTCCACTGCTACTGTAAGAGCACTGCACCTGCATATGTGTTTCACAAAGAAGGGGGAGGGGTCCAACATGCATTTGGTGTTGCTAGCCATTTCAATGCCATTTTGTGACAGCATAGTAATATTGATTGATTCTTTGCATACCACAATGAAATGTTAATGTAGGGTAATATGTGTGTATGGGTAAAAACTGACTCTTCATTAATTAGTTATGTGGACCACAATACAAGTAGCCCTCTGCTCAGTAAACCAGAAGAACCTCTAGCAATAAACTGTTCTGCACAGACAGACCTGCACACACCTCTGTAAGTGTGCTTTTGTTATCTTCAGCATACTTACTGGTTGGGTTGATATATCCCAATTTAGTGTAAGTACAGTTGTATAGACACTTGCCATAATTCAGTTCAGTGTTAAAGTACTGAGACTTTGGACGTCCTGCCACACTGAAGCCTGCTGTCAACCGAAATTCCAGAGTCTTTTACCATCCCCCAGCCAGTGGACATCCTTTGCTCTGGCAGTATTATTTATTTATTTTATATATATATATATATATATATATATATATATATATATATATATATATATATGTATATATATATATATATATATATATATATATATATATATATATATATATTATTATAAGTATGTCAGAGATGTCAGAGCTATAAGGAGGCATTGGCCAGCACCACCTTCAGGTCTTTCTTGTCTGATGAACTGAACTCAACCGTCCCTCAGGTGGAACGCAACCTACTCCACTGACAGTACAGATAGCGGACAACATTGATAAAAGGGAGCAGTGGGTGGGGAGGAAATGATGAGTATGTAGGATACTCACCCCAACCTCAGGGCAGAAGAGAAGAGGGATAGGAGGGAGGGAAAAAGTACGGCAACACTGATCTATTCGAACATTTGCAATTATGCTACCTACACAACTATACTATATTCATCATAGTCACTGCTGCAATACTGAGTCCTGGGAAGATTCCCAACGCTTTTTTATGGGGAAGGTTGGATAGAGTTTGAGTTGGGGAAAGCAATCCCTGCAGAATGGCAAAGGCAAACCTGACTGCTACGGCACCAAGATGGTAGAGTTTGGTGAAGGAGTGTACAAAGGACCAAGTGACTGCTTCTAGGATGGCCTAAGTATGGGTCTCTTTCTAGAATCCTGCAGTGGTGGCTTTTGCATTTGTTGAGTGGGCTCTGACTCTGCCAGGGATCTGTTTGCCATGGTGAGAGTAACAAAAGAAAATAGTTAGCAATCCATCTTGAAATGCTCTGTTTCTCCTTTGGCCTTCCCTGTTTACCTTCTGAAAAGGCCACCAATAGCTGATCAGATTTGTCAGGATATTTTGTCCTGTGTAAGTAGAATCCTAAATGCCTGTGAGCATCTACAAAATTATTATTAGTATTATCTCACCCATGACCTGTGGATTAGGACTGGAAACAGGGAGATGAACAGCTTGGTTTAAGGAGACAACTGTCATCACCTTGTGTAAGAAGGAGGGGCTAATTCTTAAAGTAACTGTCCCTATGGAGAATAAGGAAGGGTTCTTTGCACACCAAGGCTTGTAGCTCAGAGATATGCCTGACTGAAGTGAGTGCCAGCAGTAGGGCTGTTTTCTTCCTTTCTTAATTTCTCCAAATCTTTTGGGTTTCTAATACCATGACGGGAATGGAGTCCATTCCTATGTCAAAGTATGATTAAAGTTCATGAATTTAGTATTGTTTCAGTCTTTGATGTCAGCCAGAAATGCTCTTTGCAGCACCAGCAATGTGCCTAGTAAGGACTCCTTTTGCAATTCGTACAGAGTTACATGTATTGGTAACATATCTACATGCATTCATCCATCCTCAACCCCTTTTTCCCATTTTACACATGGTGTCAGGGTGTCACTTCCACAGTGACAATCATCTTGAGCCAAGGTTTACACTGCTGAGTGGATAGCCCTGCCGCAGTAGTTCATTCACACCACTCACTCATGCATACACTCTCACCTACAGCCAATTTAGCAAGTCCAATCCAACTACTGCATGTCTTTAGAATGTGGGAAGAAACCAGTCAACCAGAAGAAACCCATGTGACCACAGGGAGGACATGCAGACTCCACACACAACGTACCCAGCCGAGAATCGACCTGAAGAACCTCTTGCTGTGAGGTGACAACACTAACCGCTGCACCACCACAGCCACTATGACTATACAACAACAAATGATCTTTTGTTCCATATGACTTTCTTTTATTATCCTTTTGTTCTACTGCCATGATTGAGTTCTCTTCTAAATTATTATAAACTCTGTTGGCATCAATTTCATTGTATAGTTTATATGTCATTGGAAGGCAAGTTATTTTTCTATAGTCTTTAGGGTAGCTTGCAGGTTCACTCTTATGTATGAGCATTGTTTTTCCTGCTGTTACCCAGACTGGTGTCTGTTCACAGTACAGATATAAATAGTTCTTACTCATGGCTAAATCTTTGTGCCAGAAGTTAGGTACTGCATCTGGGCCTAGGGTTTTCCAATTAGAGGCTTTTCTTAACTTTGTTTCAATCTCTCTGGCTGTTACTTCATCCCATTTCATATCGTGTACATTTGAATTTCGTACTCGTTCTTTTACTACTTCTGTCCATTTAGCATCTTTGTTATGTTCCATAGGATCTTCATAAATATTTCTCTAAATATATCTATTTCTTCTTTTTTGGTGGTCTTTCAATTCCTTTTACCTTGTTTCCAAATTCTCTACAAAACTGCTTTAGGTCATGAATAAATTGCTTATTTTGTATTTTTCCTTTATATTTATCTGTGTATTTCTAAGTTTTTCTAACTGTGCTATTTTTAGTTTATTATTTGCAATAGTGCATGATAAATCTTGATCCGTTATAATACTGTGCATTGCTTTTATCACATCTATCTTTCTAAGTATTTTTGTTGATTTGGTCCCACTTCTGTACTCTTCTAACAGTTACACTTAATTGTTATAGTTTTCCCTACTCGATACTTGCATGATGGCATTCGATTTCTCCCTGCCCTTTCCCCTTACTACTCTGTGTTCTTGTGGTAAGACTTTATCTGTTATTAATTTGGCTGCACAGTAATGCACCCTATTTACTTCTGTTATGTCACATGAATCTCTATGGACAGTCCTAATCACAGTGTTCATTTGTTTTATTAAACTTCTAACTTTCTTGACTTTATTCACCCTCTGCAGTCTATTTCTTTCACTGCTCTTAATATGTCTATCCATCTCTATTAAATCAAGCAACTCTCCTCTTAGACCATTTTCTTCTAAACTAAGGACATATTCTTTGTTCACCATTTCCTGCAGGCATTCTATAGGAAGTTCCAGAGCTTCTTCGTGCACCACGTTCCCTTCAGTTTCACCCTGTGTCATCCGCTACTCTTTCATATGGGAACTCATTGACCTATCACTCCCTGACATTGACTGTGTCAGAATTGCCACAGTTTCCTTTTCTTTCCCTTGCTGTATAGGTCCAACTGAACCTTTGTACTGGTTTCCTGTGGAAGGCTCCAAATTATCTTCATATGTCAACTGATTATATTCCTCCTGCTCCACTGGTTTCTCCTTAATTTGGGTGTCCATTGCTTTATCCTGCTGTATTGTTATCTGAGTTAAATTTTCTACACTAAATTCTTCACTTTGCAGGTAATCCATAACCTCAGTTTCTATTTATTTAACTTCTCCATTACTAATCCTCTTTTCTTCTTTTCCTCTTTTTCTTATTTTTTGTATTGTGAAATTTTCCAAATCTGGATTTCTTTGCCTGTATTTCTCTTCAAATATCTTTGATGCTGCTCTTTTTGCATTGATTAGTTTTGCTTCCTCCTTTGCATAAATACTACACCATATTAAATCTCTTTTTCCTTCCCATGGTATATTTTTTCTTCAGATGTCTCCTGCGCCTCTTGTTTCTCCTTACTTTGGGGACTAGTTATTCCATCATGCTGTGCTATGACCAGTGTTAGACTTTTTTACACTGAATCCTTCACTTTGCAAATATTCCATAACTTCAGCTTCTATTTTTTTAACTTCTACTTGTCTAATCTTCTGTTCTACATTCCCTCTTTGTGATCTTATTATTTTTCTGTTGTAAAATTTTCCATATCTGGGTGCCTTTGCCTATATTTCTCTTTGAATATCTTTGGGGCTGCCTTTCACACACATTCAGTTGCTGCCTAATTTTTATCTACTTCTGGTTTGATTTCCATTCCTGCTTGGCGTCGATATACTTCTGCTAGATTAAGCAGAGAAGTCATCTTTATTTTTATTCTCCTCATGTTTCAAAACTTTCACTATGTTTGGGACTCATGAGGTCAGCAGATATGTATGGTGTCCCACAATTGCAGATCTATATATGTAATCAATTTCAAGGATGCCCATCCCTCCTTTGGAATGGGAAATATATAATCTTGGTATGCACTGACTTTTATAAATCATTTGGAAATCATGAAGCATCCTTCTTGTTTTCCTATCTAATCTATCCAACACATTTTGGGGCCATTCAATCCCTCCAAAACTGTTAAGTTAGAAGAGGAAGAGCAAATTGGTTTATATCTTGGATTTTGTTCCTAGATGTGAACACTGCTTTCAGGATTAATTTAAGTCTTCTAAAATATTCCTTACTAAGTTTTATTGTTGATCCTTTATCAATTCCCAAATGATCCTTTGTTCCATATGACTTTCTTTTATTGCCCTTTTGTTCTACTGCCATAATTGAGTTTTCTTCTAAATGACTATAAACTCTGTCAACATCAATTCCATTGTATAGTTTACATGTCATCAGAAGGGAAGTTACTGGTCTATTATTTTTAGGGAAGCTTGCAGGTTCACTTTTAAGTAGGAGCATTGTTTTTCCTGTTGTTAGCCAGGTTGGCGTCTGTTTGGGGTGTACATATAAATAGTTCTTACTCATGGCTAAATCTTCACGAACAAATATTAATACTTTTAACCAAAAGTTAGGTACTGCATATGGGCCTGGGATTTTCCATTTAGAGGCTTTTCTTAACTTTGTTTCAACCTCTCTGGTTGTTACTTCATCCCATTTCATATTCTGTACATTTAAACGTATTCTTTCTTTTACTTCTATCCATTTAGCCACTTTGTTATGTTTCACAGATCTTCATAGAAACCTCCAAAATGTATCTATTTCTTCTGTTTTTGGCAGTCTTTCAATTCCTTTTACCCTGTTTCCCAATTCTTTATAAAACTTTTTTTGCGTCATCAATAAATTGCTTATTTTGTACTTTTCCTTTATATTTATCTGTGTATCTTCTAAGTTTTTCCACCTCTGCTGAAATTCTTAGTTTGTTATTTGCGATAGCACATCATAGATCCTGGTCTGTTCTAATACTGCACATTGCTTTTATCACATCTACCTTTCTTGGTATTTTTATTGATCTATTCCCTCCTCTATAGTCTTCTAACAGTGACACTTCTTGTCTTAATTGCTTTATAGTTTTCTCTGTTTCATACTTCCATGATGGTATTTGATTTCTCCCCTTCCTTTCCCTCACTACCCTGTGTTCTTGTGGTAGAACTTTATCAGTTACTAATTTAGCTGCACAGGAATATATCCTGTTTACTTCTGTTATATTTCATGGATCTCTAAGGACAGTCCTAATGACTATGTTCATTTGTTTTATTAGACTTCTGACTTTTTGGGTTTTATTGACCTTCTGCAGTCCATTTCTTTCATTGATCTTAATATTTCTATCTATGTCTATTAAATCAAGCAACTCTTGATTTAATATTCATGACTATCTTTATGTACGCAGTTTGATGAGTGCTGAGGCTGTTGGCTCAAAAGGTGCTAGTGTTAGTTTTTCCAGCAAATAATTCATGTTAATCGAGGCAGCAAGCTCACACCTGGATGGCCTAAGATGCAAGAAATCCTTTAAGAATTGTTTCATAGGGGGATAAACATATGTTGGAGTAGACATGGGAATGCAAGCAAATATAGTTGAAGCACGTACGCTCATACTTAGGTGCATACCTCTCAACCTGGAAACATCAAAAATCTGGACAAGGCCCATGAAAAATAGGTACAAATCTGTACGCTGATTAACATCTAATTTGCATACATAATTATGTAACCCCACCCACTCCAATGGAATTGTGGGATACCAACTTTCGAACGCAAATTGAAGAACAGACATCCAAAACATGGCACCAGAGTCCCCCTGTAGCCATTCCAGTGTCCTGTTACCTGGCTATTTTGCCCCATTTACCATAAACACTACTAATGTATGCATACTGCTTTACTTCTACAATGATCTGAATTTTATTTTTATATTTTACAGCACAACAATGCAGAAACACTAAAAGACATCATCTGGTAAACAAAGCAATACTGTCTCACAATGAAAATAAGCTTGACATTTAACATTGCCCTTGAAACTCACATTCATTGAAACAGCATTGAAACCCACACACACCACATCCAAAGAAAATGCATCTGGCCAGTGGTGGATAAAGATTACCTTTGGGCTGTTTTCAAATCATTGGCCCCTTGCACACAAAACAAGAAACATACATGTGTTCTTTTCTTTATACACCTTCATGACTTTATTAAATTATATTCCTTGTATAATACAACACACATGTTAGAGCGCATTTTAAATTTATTGTTTGAACATTTTACCAGTAATCTGTACTGTAGGCAATGAAACAAAACACATGCACCAATAATGACAAAACTGCCCAATTCAGAACTTTTCCATCATAAAAGTCTGCTTCCACACCCACACTATAAATAGAATGACAGTAGTGTAAGCCATAGGCATCTTGCACAGCTTCTCGCACTTATTTTCAATTTCATTTTTTTTGGGGGGGGGACAAAAGGTCAAAAACCAGGGACACATTTTAAACATTGCTTGTATAATTTTGTAAAGTTGCTAGAATACAATGCTGCGCTACCATCATGCATTTCACTGGCAGGTTTTGAACCCAGGACTCTATGCACTACATTCAGAACAACATACCACTATCCCAAATCAGCAGCTGCCTGAAAAATAGGAAGACTGAAATCATTTAGTGAATTCATTTATCACTTCTCAACATAGCTCTTAACCTCAACACAAAAAACATGGACAAAACAACAAAGCCAATAATGGGGGAATCATATGAATAAAAGGTAACATTTTTAAGTGTCTATTTTAGTGGGAGCAGTAGTTAACATGTAAAAGTTTAAATACAAGAGACTGAAGAATGAGAGCAAATCTGAAAGTGTTAGCTAAGGTGTTTCCTTCTTTCCTCAGAGCTCCAGGGTCTAGACTTTAATGCTGATCTTTGGTGGGTATCTAACTGAAACAAGTATGTTCTCAACATATTTAAATGTACAGGGGAAAAAAAACTTGCAGGCTGCCTGGTTATGCTACTCTAAAGTATTCCAGATACAGCATGCTTACCTAGGTAGTGACTATAAAGAGTCCAAAATTTCAAGCTCATTTACCTGGTTAAGAAATTAATAAACTAAAAACTTAAGCTAAATCTGTAAGCAAGTTTGTTCTAGATAGGGTGGGGCAGTAGTGTCGCTTTTTTCTGACAGCAAAGTAAGCATTTGTATCTTCTCTGTAGTAGTTTGTACAAAGTTGGCAGACAGTGGATAATACCTCTTATCCTTATAGCAAAATAATTCTGTACAGAGCCCAACGTAATGTGTGTGGGGGTAAGGGTGTAGACAAAGGACCAAATTCATGGCTAGATTTTACATATTGCTTTAAAAAAAATAGAAAGTTGTTGGAATAACAGGTTTTGCATTGTTCCTCATTTCCTTAAGGATATAACATCCAAACGCTTACCATTATCTAGTGACATCAATCTTCAATTAATGTTGCCAGAAAACTACACCTTTTAAAAGGAACAAGATGAAAATATGATGAAAACGTCGAGACATTCTGCACAATTTTGGACTGTTGAGAGTTATGCAGTGGATAAATCTGAAGAGTTATAAATGGACAACTAATTGTTCTAAGAGCTTGTTTTATTTGTAGTAGCTCATATAATTTTAGCATTACAGAACCAAAATGTTGCAAATGGAAGGCAGTGAATATAACTGAAGATTTATAAATGGATAACTAATCTGCAAACGAATAAGTGTGTGCATGGTAACTTAATTTAATACATCCCTGCTCCAAACAACATTTACTTATAATTTCTCCTCTCAATGTACACCACTGTTGTTTGCTGAACAAAGTACACTGGCTGTCTTGTAACTGCATGCTGCTTTTTTTCACTCAACTTTTAAAAACTTCTACTATCCTCAATAACTAGGACTGCACACTATTATTTTCTGTCACAATGAACAAATAAAACAAGGAGACAATGTACATTCTACTCTCTCGCCAACCATTTTTCTGGGGGGGGGGGTACACTCTTTGATAGCTATTACAGACCTGTACAAAACATCAAAACATATCCTGAACTATGCCCAGTTTATTGCTTAAGTTGTGTGCCAACTATATCATGAACTGTGCTCTAATTGTATTGCATTTGCATGTGTCTTAAGCATACCTTTGAACTGCTACATAACGTAATATTTTTATGCTCCCTCACACACACACACACACTCTTCTGTCCTTACCTGCCTGAGTAGTTTGTTCAGCTTGATGGACGAACTACAAGCCCTTCTTCTGTTCATTCTCACCATTAATCCTTCCTCCTAGTGTTGCTGCCCGGCCGCCGCCATAATTCCCATTGTTTCAGAAGAACTGCTCAGCTTTCCTCCTAGTGTTGCTGACTTGCTGCCCGGCCGCCGCCATTAATCCCGGCTCGAATTCCCGACGTTTTCAGCCAGCCAGAAATGATGATGTGAGCTCCTTGAGCTCAATTCCGACTGGCTGGTAGCCTAGCGGAGCTGACGTCATTGCGCACATGATGACGTCAGCTCCGACAGCGCGAAAATTTTAAAAATGTAAAGAAAAATCGGAAATGAAGGGGTGCCACTCGGGAATTGTGGCACCCCTTCATTTGGACCCCAAAACTCGGTAAAAACCAAGTAATTCGGAATGGTTGGGAGGTCTGCTTAGGTGTTACTGTAGGTTATAGGTGAGTGCTAGGCTGACTGCACTTGTGGGCCATTTTAAGCCTGACCCGTTTCCCCAGAGGTTAGAATCAAACCTTGTACCTTACGTATGTGAGATAAACACCTTAATCATTAAGCCAACCCCAGCTTGTTTGTATAAGAGCAGAGGTATTCTAGTACCTGTTCTAATGTAACTTGTGCAGGTAGAATACTATTCCACTTACACCAGACAGAAAATCGTTTCCATTTGGTTACATATGATTTCCTGGTACTTGACTTTCAATATAGTTAGGACGTCTTGTGAAAATTATTGTTTGCATTGAATCAGAAGCTAGTCATCTATGCTGTAAGTTTCAAGGCTTTCAGACTGGCATGAATGATAGGCCCCTTGTTCTGGGTTAGGAGGTCCAGGAAGAGAGGAAGTGTCATGATTCTACATTCACTGATGGTTAGCAGGATGGAAAAATAGTGTTGCCTGGGACAGTAATCAGCCATCAGTATCACTTCTAGCCTGTCTGTCTTCACCTTCTGTAATATCCTGGGGATAAGGAATATTAGAGGAAAAGCACAGAAGAAGAGGTCTGTCCAGTTGAAGGTAAAGGCATCTGCTCTCTACACCTCTCTCTGGAGAGTTCTTGAATAGAACATACTGGTCTGCCTGTTTTCTGGGGAAGCAAAAAGGTGTATTTCTGACACACCCCATGTCTGTGTGAAATCTATGAATTCTTCACTTTCCAAAATCCACTCAATGGGGTCTAGGAATGATCTTCTCAAACTTTCTGCCAGTAGGTTTGCTTGACTTGGTATGTCAGATGTTATGGAAGTGAGTCCTAATCTTTGGGCCTCCAAAGTTCTATTGCTAGTTTGCATGGGAGTGAGTTTCTCCATGCTTGTTTGCATATCATATCACTGAGGTATTGTCTGTCAGTATCTGTACTGGTCCTAGGATTAATCTTTCTCAGATTGCTCTTAAGACCAAAATAACTGCCATTGTCACTTTTATATTGACGTGTTGTGCTGCTAAATGCCTGTCTAAAGTCTCTTGAACCTTGACTGAACCCATGTGTACTCCCAAGCCAGGTCCATGCTGTCTGTGGTTAAAGTTTGAGAAGTCTCTGGGAGTTGGAAAAGGATTCCTGGGTTGGTTTTGACACTCCTACCAGTGAATTTCTTTTTTCAGGCAAGGTGGTTGAGGGATAGTTGTTTCTGAGGAGTGCTGGTGTTATGACCAGTTGTATTTAGAAACCACTATAGTTTCCTCAAATGCAATTTTGCCAGTGGAACCATTAGGCAGATATTCGGGATACAGTAGATAAGCCAAATGGTAATTCACAAAATTTGTATTGTAATTAGGCAGCAGTGATATGTCATTAACCACATCATTCAATACTTCAAGGACTGGAGGAATAGCCATAACAGGGAAGCCCAATAACTTTATATAGTTAGCTTGGGCCTGGGAGAATTCCCTACATGCCAAACTTAAGGAGTCCTTCATCCATTGAAGGTTATCCCGAAGGATAAGTCCTCAGGTGGTGTATCTAAAGACAGGGTGCCATGTGATACACAGTCTACATAACATTGAGGGGGAAGATGTTTACATATGCAAGTTTTTCTTCATCCTAGGATTCTGAGGAAGCAGTATGTCCTGGGGGTGGGGAGGAGTGTTCCTTTTTGTTTCCTCAGGGGAAGTTCTTAGCACAGACTGGGTTGTCTAGATTTCATGAAATCCATAAAGTCTTGAACTAGCCTGACTAGGTCCTGTTGTGAGACTTGGTTAGCTGAGGCAAGGAACTCAGGCACAGTTGGCTTGAGCTAACCTATCTATTTCTTACTTTTAGGAGTTTTGGAATTCTGGGTTTCGGGGTGGATGACAAGGCCTCAGGTTGCAGGTGAGTGGCTACAACCTTGATCTGGTTCCCAGATTGTTCCTTCCTCCTGGTCACCAGTTTGCACTGGAAACCATAGCCTGCTTAGTAGCTTCAGACCCAGCCAAGGTCAGTTGGAATGTGACAGTTGGACCAAAATTAAAGTGAAGGGTCATGCTAGGGGGCTCTGGCATAACAGGGATCAAAGTATGAGCAGGGGCCAACGTATGAGACTGAAAAAGCACCTCATCTATGGCAACAATCTCTTAACAAGGTGGGAAGTCAGACATGGAAATGTCTTTGGCCTTCTGCACATTCTTCTCCTTTGGATGTTTGTCTTAGTGCTTCTTTAGCATGACAGCCTGTGAACTAGAAGACACCATAATGTGTGTGAAAGCCTAGTGATACTTGACTCTAGATGCTGTTGGAAGGGCTTGACCCAAAGTCTGATGGTTTTATTGTTGAACCTAGCACAAAAGAGGCAATTAAACATTTTGGGCTGACGTGCTAAAAAGAAGAGACAACATGAATGGAAATCTTTGTCAGGGATCTGTTTTCCAATTAAAGACAATTATTAACTTTGGTAAAAATGAACAATATGCAAGTTCCTCTTCATCCTCTGATTCACAGGAAGCAGTATCTTCCTGGGGGAAGTACTTGCCTCTTTTTTCTCCCAGGAAAAGTTCCTGACACAGGTTGGGTTGTCCAGACTTCATGAAATCCATAAAGTCCTGAGCTAGCCTGACTAGGTCCTCTCATGAGATCTGGGTTACTGAAGTAGGGGATTCAGGCACAGTTGGTTTGAGCAAACATATCTGATCCTTAGGGTTTGGAGTTTTGGAATTCTGGGTTTGGGGTGGATGACAAAACCTCAGGTTGCAGGTGGGTGGCCATGACCTTGATCTGGTTCCCAGGTAGTTCCTTCCTATCACTAACGGAAACCCCACTTGTCTTCAGTCATTAGCTTGTGTTGGAAGCCATGGCCTGCTTAGCGGCTTCAGATCCAACATCGGTCTGGTGTTAGAATGTGAGGGCTGGGGCACAGCCTGAATGGCTAACTGAAAGCAGCAGTATTTTAGAGCTCCATATAACTAGTTAAATAAGACAGGAAAAATATTCTTTTTTTTTCTTCAAAGTATAAAATCTTATAGATAAAGGACTAATTTACATAATTACAAACTTTAGTGAGGTTTTACAAATAATTTCCTGTCAAAAAGCTTGGCGATATATTCACTTGTTAAAATGAGTAACTCAAGAAATTCTCACCAGGATGCTGCCTTAAAGAAGGAACTACAACAGATGACATCTACCTTGCAGGAGTTGTCTTTGAAGAAGGATGATTTTAAAGAGAACCTAGAAAATCTTAAAACAAGCAGTCAAAAACAGGCTGACACCCTCAAGAAAATGCTACAACAACACCAGACAAGCATAAAGTACAGTTGTGTACCTACCATAAATGTAGATGTTCGAGTGTATTCACTGTTGCAGTCATTACACTTAAGTTATCCTGCTAGCAGGCTACCTGCAGTCAGCCTGAATTCCAAAGTCCTGGTCCGGCGTCGGTTGCTGTCTCCTCTTCCCTGACGTCAGTGCGCCAGGGGTATAAAAGATGCAGCTGACGCCATTTTCTTCAGTTTTTCTTGCCCCAGATGTCAGGTGCCCCCAAAAGGGTAGGCTAAAAATATTATGATCATAAAAAAGCATGCGCATAACCTTCATCTACAAGCAAATACACCACATAGGTTGTATAGAATAGAGAGGTACAGATAAGTCCCAGCAATGAGAAAGGGGGAAGGTGGGAGGGTAACCTGGACTGCAACAGTGAATACACTCAAACATCTACATTTATGGTAGGTACACAACTGTACTATGTTCATCATGTTTTACTGTTGCAGTCATTACACTTGGTTGAATCCCAAAGCTGAGGTTGGGTGGCTGGGCCTAAATAGAATTAGGAGTGGCTAAGAGGCTCTGCAGAACTGCAGTGGCAAAGCCTGCTCTGGATTTAGAGTAAAGAGCAAAACAACCAAGCGAGAGTGAATATACACAAACCAACACAGAGACCGGAGAAAGCTGCAACACTTTATTCTGGCACCTCGGCTAAACGCCTTCAAAGGAATAAATGCAATACTGCTAGTTGCACCTTATATAGTATAAAAAAATCAATTAGTGTAATTATCAAACACCTTAATTGACCCAAGAAATTTAAAGAGACAAAAGCTATGTAAGCACATCCTATGAAAAATACAAACTTTTAACACCAAGTTCAATACATATGCATTAAATGACAATACTAATACAAAACATCTCATACTGCATATGATCATACACCCAGAAGAAGTTTTTTTTAAAATTACAAATTTTGAATAGAAAATGTGAAGTTAAATAGTGAGATTGACTTCTAAATTCATGCCCCTAGGTTTTAAAGTGCTGAATTTCAGAATGAATCTGCTTTCCAATTTTAACAAACTCTGTAGAAAACTTCCATTATAGTGAAATTCAGGTTTGGCCAGAGCACAGAAGAATAATGAATCAGAGATACCATTGTGAACTAGATTAAAATGTTGGGAAACTGGGCTATCATTTCTAACATTGCGAATGTCACCTAGGTGTTCTAGAATGCGAATTTTTAACTGCCGTTTAGTCTGACCAATATAGAATTTAGGTGGAACACAATCACACCCAATCAAATACACTACTCCACATGATTTACAATTAAAAAAATTATGTGCAGTGTATTTGACCCCATTGATAAAACTATCTGATAGATTCCTTGCCTTCGAACACACCTTACAAGTTCCACATTTAAACATGCCAAAGGGTAAGTTGTTGATGCTAATGGAACTGCCACGCATTGTGGCTTTATGTTTTAAAATTTCCTTAAGATTGGCATATCTGCCATAAGAAAAAGAGACATGTTCCGGAAACATGTGGCCAATCTCTTCATTGTTGAAAACAATGGGCCACAAAAAATCAACAATGTTCTTTAATCTCACAGAGAAAGGGGAAAACTTAGTAACAAAAAACAGTCTATCCTTGTCTGCACAGGCAACCACATCATCTCTAGATTTGGCTACATAAACTTTGCCAAAATTGTAGCCTTTTCTATTTGAATTAAGTAATCTATCTAAACTCTTACTGATTAAACTTTCAGAATATCCCCTCACTGACAACCTTTTTCGTACATTTTCAAATTCCAAATTCCAAATACTTCGCTCAGAAGTGTGTTCACTAATACGTTTGAATTCCCCGAACGGAAGTGCTTCAATTAAGTGAACCGGATGTGCACTAGTAGCATATAGGAAATTATTGGAAGCTGTACATTTTTTGTAAGGCCTAAATTGTACTTTTCTTTCATTATTTACATATAATAATATGTCCAAGAAATGAATCTCAAACTCATTAAGACTATATGTAAATTCCAAACCAAATCTGTTCTGATGCAGTTTGGAAATAAATTCCTCAAATTCCAAACTACTGCCCTTGCAAATGAAAATTAGATCGTCTATGTATCTATAGTAGGATACAACTCTAGTCTGAAAAAAGTCAAGAGTATATAAAAAACTGGTCTCAAAATAAGACATGAATAAGATTGCGTAAGTAGGGGCAAAATTAGCCCCCATTGCAGTCCCTTCCCTCTGGAGAAAAAATTTTTGTTCAAAGGCAAAATAATTATGAGTCAGAGCAAACTCCAACAGTAAAATAAGATAAGTTGTTCGCGGACCATCACCCAAAATTTTAGCAATTGCTTCCAGACCAAACTTGGTCTTGATGCTTGTATAAAGAGCCTTGACGTCCACTGTGGCCCAATAGAAATCATCTTCCCATTTTAGATTGTGCACTAGGTCACAGTATTGGTTAGTATTGCTAATATGGGAGCCTACATTCTTTAGTTCTTTTTTTAGAATACTATCCAAAAATATTCCCACATTTTCCAAAAAGCCACCACAGCAGGACACAATGGGACGACCCGGTGGGTCCTGTAAATTTTTGTGTAATTTTGGAAGAGTATAAAATGTAGGGTCCCTAGGATCATTAATATGTAAACTCTTCACATCCTTTCTGCTAAAAAAGCCCAGCCTCTCACCCCTTTCTAACAGGTCTAACAATTCAAGATTAAATTCAACAACAGGATTTGTGGATAATTCACAATATACTTCCTCATCGCACAAAAGATCAAAGTTCATTTTTAAAAAATGACATTTGTCCATTATGACCCAATTGCCGCCCTTATCCGCAATGCAAAACTTATATTCATTAGACACTGCCTTCATTTGCTTTAATGACAGCCATTCCTGCTTTGTAAGGTTGAATTCAATGAATTGTTTGGAAAAAAGTAGATATTCAGTTTCAACTTTTTTACATAAAGCACTCTCAAAAACCCTTAGGGCAACTGAGCATTTAGGAGGACAAAAAGAACTGTGAGTGGGCAAACGGGGCATGGAAAATTTACCATAGCCCGTGAAGAAACGTTCATTGCACTCGAAGGTTGTACCACAAACAGAACTGACTCCCTCAGCAGAACTTAATTCAAAGGAAGCACCAATATCATCCTGGTATTCATAAGTAGAGAGGTCCATTAAAGGATCCTCTGTAATTAATGAGTACTCAGTGCTAGCTAAATAATTGATGTCAACATCACTGTCATCTGAAACATTTGAGTTATTATCATTGGTAACATTCGACACAGAATTTAAATTTGACACATTATCAAAAGCACGTTTTGACTCAAAAAATGCCCTTAAATAGAGCTTACGACAAAACCGCTTAACATCAAATAGCAAATCTGAAAGAGCCGGTACTCTAGTTGGCACAAATTTACTGCCTTTTAGCAATACCTTTTGCATATCAGAAGTGATATTTAACTTGCTTAAGTTAACAATTTGTGCATAATTACCAAAACTATAAGTTGCAGAAACAGTATTAAGTCCGCACACAGAAGTACAGTTCAAATCCAACAGGGAAACTCCACTAATATCTTCTGTTCCGCCCCTTTGGTCGCGATTTCTGTTTGGCCCCCTGTCGAAAGTTCCATCTTCCTTGATCTTCTGCATCTGAAGTTGCGCTTCCAACTTCAGTGCTGTTGATGCTTTCAAAGGAGACGCTTTTCTTACTTGTAGTTGTATCCGAGGATGAAAGTGATGAATCTCGACCACTACGTGAGCTACGTGAACCACGTGAACTTCCTTCACCTCCCTTCATATGGACGGTACCATTCTTGGCTTTACGTTGCCAAGAATAAATAAGATTTTTGCTGAAATCATTCACATCTCTGCTAAGTTTCTTTTTCTTCCTCGCAATTACTTCATTTTCTATTTTAATGACTTCTTCATTAATGCCTTTAATCGCTGATAAAAATATGGTGTCTGAGTACTCAACAGCTAGCGCGGCCTCCCCTTCAGCTATTTGGGCTTGAATTATACCCAAACTTCTCCGGTTACGATTGATGAGAATCTTTAACCAACTAAGAGAACACTGTAGTGAAGCCGCTTTCCACTCCTCCAAAAAAGCATTTTCGTCTTCAGTAAATTTAAAGGCAGGTAGCTTGTCAATTCTCAAGCCCCTGGGTGTAATGGACAGTTCTACATATTTCTCTAATAGGCGCAAATCGTAAAATAGAGAAGTCTCTTTAATTCTTAACTTTTTCAAATCGTCAAACTTCTTGTCTAAAGAAATATTACCGGATACAGTCCATGGGTCAAATTGTGCTAACTTGCTGTCCCTTTCCTTTGCCAAGTTAGCAAACAAAAAACCACCTCCATTCAAATTTGACATGGTAGAAAGAATAAATCCACAGTCTCTGAGATACGAACCAGCAAAACAACCAAGCGAGAGTGAATATACACAAACCAACACAGAGACCGGAGAAAGCTGCAACACTTATTCTGGCACCTCGGCTAAACGCCTTCAAAGGAATAAATGCAATACTGCTAGTTGCACCTTATATAGTATAAAAAAATCAATTAGTGTAATTATCAAACACCTTAATTGACCCAAGAAATTTGAAGAGACAAAAGCTATGTAAGCACATCCTATGAAAAATACAAACTTTTTTTTTTTGTTACTAAGTTTTCCCCTTTCTCTGTGAGATTAAAGAACATTGTTGATTTTTTGTGGCCCATTGTTTTCAACAATGAAGAGATTGGCCACATGTTTCCGGAACATGTCTCTTTTTCTTATGGCAGATATGCCAATCTTAAGGAAATTTTAAAACATAAAGCCACAATGCGTGGCAGTTCCGTTAGCATCAACAACTTACCCTTTGGCATGTTTAAATGTGGAACTTGTAAGGTGTGTTCGAAGGCAAGGAATCTATCAGATAGTTTTATCAATGGGGTCAAATACACTGCACATAATTTTTTTAATTGTAAATCATGTGGAGTAGTGTATTTGATTGGGTGTGATTGTGTTCCACCTAAATTCTATATTGGTCAGACTAAACGGCAGTTAAAAATTCGCATTCTAGAACACCTAGGTGACATTCGCAATGTTAGAAATGATAGCCCAGTTTCCCAACATTTTAATCTAGTTCACAATGGTATCTCTGATTCATTATTCTTCTGTGCTCTGGCCAAACCTGAATTTCACTATAATGGAAGTTTTCTACAGAGTTTGTTAAAATTGGAAAGCAGATTCATTCTGAAATTCAGCACTTTAAAACCTAGGGGCATGAATTTAGAAGTCAATCTCACTATTTAACTTCACATTTTCTATTCAAAATTTGTAATTAAAAAAACTTCTTCTGGGTGTATGATCATATGCAGTATGAGATGTTTTGTATTAGAATTGTCATTTAATGCATATGTATTGAACTTGGTGTTAAAAGTTTGTATTTTTCATAGGATGTGCTTATATAGCTTTTGTCTCTTTAAATTTCTTGGGTCAATTAAGGTGTTTGATAATTACACTAATTGATTTTTTTATACTATATAAGGTGCAACTAGCAGTATTGCATTTATTCCTTTGAAGGCGTTTAGCCGAGGTGCCAGAATAAAGTGTTGCAGCTTTCTCCGGTCTCTGTGTTGGTTTGTGTATATTTAGAGTAAAGAGGTAAGTGGTAGTGCTTTGTAAAAGTGTGCACTGAAGTCCAGGTTGCAGCCTCCAAAATGTCCTTGGTTGGTACTCCTCTGAGGAAGGCTGCTGAAGTGGCTGCTGCTCTGGTAGAATGTGGTCTAATGCCCTTAGGCACTGATTTGCTATGTCGTAAATAGCAGAAACAAATGCAGTGGCCTATCCATTTTGAAATAGTCTGCTTTGAAATAGCTTTTCCTTGCGATCCTGCAGCATATGCCACTAAGAGTTGCTCAGTCTTTCTGAAAGCTTTAGTTTTGTCCAAGTAAAATCATAGCTGTCTGTGTATGTTCAAAGAATGCAGAAGTCTCTCCCCCTTATTCAGTGGGTTTGGATAAAAGGCAGGCAAATGTATGGTTTGGTTAAGAGCCACACTGGACACTACCTTAGGTATAAATGTCGGGTTTGTCCTTAGAGAAACCCTGTCCTGATGGAAAATAATAAAAGGTTCCACAGCCATTAGTGCCTGCAACTCTGAGACTCTTCTTGCTGAAGTTATAGCTAGGAGAAGAGCTGTTTTCCATGATAAGTATTTTATCTCCGCTGTATTGGCTGGCTCAAAAAGGAGGCAGTGTGAGCTTTTCCAAGACAAAATTGAGGTCCCATGCAGGTATTGGAGCTCTCCTTGGAGGTCTTATGTTTTTGGCCCCTCTGAGATACTGTCTTAGCAGTGGATGAGAAAAAATAGGTGGGTCCATATTGTAATGAGCTGAAATGGTAGAGGCATGGATCTTAATTGATGAGAAGGACAGGCCTTTGTCCAGCATCACAGTTAGGCATTGCAAAATCTGAGGAACATTTGGTACAAGCGTGTCAATTCCCTGCGCCTGGTTCCAAGCACAGAATCTCTTCCATTTTTCTGCATAAGATTTTCTGGTGCTGGGCCTCCTGACCTCCAAAATAACATCCATAACTGCTTGAGAGAGAGGTGTGTTCTGAATGGTTACATTATCCGCCATGCAGCCAGATTTAGGGTTCTGAGTTGGCTGTGTAGGATCTGATTGTTTTGTTGGGTCAGCAAATGAGGAATTAGAGGTAATGTCCAGGCTGGGCCTTGAGACAAGCTCTTTAGGTCTGGGTACCAGTGCTGGCGTGGCCCATCTGGGGCAATCAGGATAATTTTTGGCTTCTCTTGTCTGACCTTTATGAGTACCTTGGGGAGAAGAGGCAGAGGAGGGAAGGCATATACTGTAAGGGCTTTCCAGCTGAATGAAAGGGCGTCCACTTTCCATGCTTGTTTGTGATAAGTCCGAGTGCAGAATCTCTGTAGCTGGCAGTTGTGAGGGGAGGTGAATAGATCTATGTCTGGGCATCCCCATTTCCCTGTTATCATGCTGAAGATTTGTGGATCTAGTTTCCACTTGTGAGGATCCATAAGGTTTCTGCTCAGTTCGTCTGCCAAAGTATTTGTCTTTCCTGGCAGGAATTGTGCTTGCAGGTGTACTTGATAAGTCAATGCTGTGTTCCACAAAGTCATGGCTTGTCTGCAGAGGGGGTAGGAATGTGTGCCCCCTTGCTTGTTTATGTACCACATGACTGTAGTATTGTCCGTCTTTATCAGCAGTTGTCCTGGATGAAGTAGGTCCTTGAAGGCTGTTGGGGAATTTTGTACAGCTAGCATCTCTTTTGATGCATTTGGCTTGTGGGTCATGTGCCCTGAATACATTTTCCTGCCTTGTTTGCCCCCCAGGCATAATCTGATGCATCTGTTGTTAGTGTTTGCCTGGCAGTGGGTAAAGTGAATGGCTGTCTCTTGTTGTGGTGACAGGCCTGTGCCCACCATCAAAACTCCTGTTGCAGGCAGGGAATGAGAGTAATTAATGTTTCCAGGCTGTGGCAATATTGAGTCCAAACACTTTTTAGATACCATTGTAGTTTCCTCATATGCAGTCTTGCATATGGAATTAGTAGCATGCAGGATGCCATGTAACCCAGAGCCGGCAGAATTTTTCTTGCAGATAACTGGGTCTTTGTTGCCATTTTTTCGAAGTAAGAAGTCAGTTGCCTTTGTTTGTCTGGCGTGAGATAAGCCATGTGGGCAGTTGTATTTAAGCTTGCACCCAGGAATATTACCTCTTGAGAGGGTACTAGTTTTGATTTCTTTTCGTTTACTGTGTACCCTAGGCAAATTGGTAATCTTTTTACAAACGCCAGATGCTTTAGTATAATATCTTTGGTGTCTGCTTGAATAAGGCAGTTGTCCAAGTAGGGATATATTTGAATTCCTCTTTGTCTGCAAAATGCAATTACTGGTGCCAGGCATTTTGTGAGGACCATGGGCGTAGTAGATAAGCCAAAGGGTAGTGCAGAGAATTGGTAGTGCATTGAGCCAGCTATGAATCTGGGGTATCTTCTGCAAGATTGTCTGATTGGGACATGCAGGTATGCCTCTTTGAGGTCCAAAGTTACAAGCCAAGCCTTCTTGTCCAGAATGGGCAGAAGCTGCTGCAGAGTCAACATTTTGAATTTTGGGACGTCCAGAAAAGTATTTAGAATAGACAGGTCCAGAATTGATCTCCAGGCTTTGTCCTTTCTTGGTACTAAGAAAAGTCTTGAGTAAAATCCTTGTCCCTGCTCTTGTTGCGGCACTGGCTGAATAGCTTCCATGTCCATGAGAGATGAAACTTGTTTTTGTGACTCTGCCCATTGATTGCGTGGCAGGTCTGGCATACCTTTTGCCTTTGGAAGGGAGTGAAAGTGGAACCTGTAGCCCTGAAAGACTATATTTAAGACCCATTTGTCCTGGGTGATCTTGTGCCAGTTTTGTGAAAAAAGTGCTAGCTTTCCCCCTAAGGGTGCTGCCAAAAAATAAGTGCTTGGCATTGGCAGAGGGAAGTCATTGGGACTGTTTTCTATAAGGCTGTGATTTGTCTTCTCCGCTTTTGGAGGTAGAAGCACCCCACTGTTTGGCCTTGTATGAGCCCTGGGGCTGTTGCCTGCCTCTAGGGTGTCTGAATCTGCCTTTTTGTGGTCTGTCTGACACTGGAAAGGACCAATTCTTAGAGGGCCAGTTCCTGCTAAATCTGGTGGCTGTACCTGTAAGAAATCCTTTACTGTCTGCATAGATTTAGCTTTATCCTCCATTTTCTTCAACACCTTTTCTGCCTTAACACCAAACAAAGTATCATGCTGTAATGGAGCATCCAATAATTTTGCTTTAACATGATCAGGCAGATTCTGTTCCTTTAACCAAGCATGCCTTCTAATAACAGAACCTGTAACAGCAGCCCTGCACGAGGCCTCCACTGAATCATAGCCACATTGCAAAGTATGTTTTCCCACTTGTTCAGCTGCGTGCAATAAATCCTGCAAATCTTTGTTCTCAGAAAATTCAGAATTTGTCAACATTTTTTGTTTTTACAAAGACATTAAGTATTGCTGATATTTGAGCATATGGAACTGACAATTTAAAGCCCTTACAGCCAAGGTAGCAGAAGTGTAAACTTTTTTCCCAATCTGTCCAGAGTCCTAGAATCTCTATCCGAGGGGACAGGGTTTTTAGCAGTAGCAGCCTTGACCCCTTTGGGACCCTGTGAGATAGTTTCTGGGTCAGCAGCAGGGTTTTTATATAGAAATTTATGGGAGTCTGGAACCCTGTAGTATCTGTCCGGCTTAACAGGAGCCTCAGGAGGTAAAGAGTCTGGAGACAGGCCGGACTCTGAAAATACATCATCTACTATGTCTAGAACAGGGGGAATTGCAAGAGGTCTGTGCTGAGGAAGTAAAAGAAAGTCTCTAAGCCTTTTCTTAGAATCTGAATAATCTTGGCTCTCCCAGTGGAAATGCTCCTTCATGGTATGCAAGGATTCCCCAAATGAGTAGTCCTCAGGGGGAGAAGCTGAAGGAATAGAATCTTCAGCATCAGAATCCTCATAGGGAGGAATAGAATAGCCCTGTTCTGAAGAGGAATCAGAGGAAATGGAAGCCTGATCAGAGGAATCATATTCAGTGTCTTGCCTAGGTCTCTTATCAGGAGGGGGATGGGAACCCCTGATCAAAGTAATTAGGTCTTCGGCCATTTTGAGCATCTGTTTCTTAGGCATAGAAGTCTGTCCTGGGAGAATGCTGCACTTGTTTCCTTGTCTTTAAAAACTGTATTAGACTTTGTCTTTGATGCTGAAGTAGGCTTTATATAAAGTTGTGTAGGTCTGAAGACATCCTCAGAAGCCGATGCCTGCTCAGCGGCTCCGGACCCATCTGAGGGATTAATTTCCGAAGGGCCAATACCTTGAGTATCCAGAGGCCTAGTTGTCTCCACGTGGGAGTCGGAGGTGGCCTGTGGCTCTGAGGTAGTGGGAGTCAGGGCTGCGAAAGCGCCTCACTGAGCACTGGCGAACCGGCGACTGGCCTAGAAGAGGCTTCGTCATCGGTTTTGGACCTTGGATGCTTGTCCTTTTCTTCATCCTTGCGTTTTTTATGAATTCTGGTCATCAGTTGTTCCGACGGCATTACATAGTTAAACCTTCTGCCAAAATAATGAAAAGCAAAATTGTACCGACGCTTAATCGTGCGTTGGTTAAATCTAGCACAAAACTGACAACTAGCAATGTTGCGGACAGGGCCTAGGCAAGGAATACTGTAAGAATGAAAATCCTTATGAGATATTTGCTTCCCACAAGAAATACAATTGTTAACTTTTTCTGACATCGGTCTGGAGCAAGAAAAAAGTTTCCCCAATGGGGTACTTAGCTTCACTGAAGACTTCGGATCTGAAATTCAATTTCGAAAATCTCAGGAGTCGGCCGACCGGCACTTGCAAGCTGCTTTTGCTTTGGGCACCACGCGGCAAGAAAGACTGAAGAAAATGGCGTCGGCTGCATCTTTTATGCCCCTGGCACACTGACGTCAGGGAAGAGGCGACAGCAACCGATGCCAGACCAGGACTTTGGAATTCATGCTGACTGTGGGTAGCCTGCCAACAGGATAACCCAAGTGTAATGACTGCAACAGTGAAACACAATGAACATCAGGAATAGAGGTTTCTCTAAATGACTTAGAAAGCAGACTTAAGAAAGAGGAAACACAGAAAGAACTGCTGCTTAAACAAAAAACTTGATTGGTTAATAAAGTAGATGACTTGGAAAATAGGGAGAGGAGAAATAACATCAGGATTTTTGGATTACCTGAAAACACAGAAGGTGAGGGTATTATTTCCTTTTTATCAAGTTGAATCCCTAACTTTTTAAATTTAAAAGAAGGACTTTCCTTTGGCATTAAAAGGGCGCACAGAGCTCTTGGGCAACCTGCCACTAACTCAAACTCTCCTCCTAGGTCAATAATTATGAAATTTCTTTCATACTTGGACAAGGAACTGATTTTAAGATCTGCTTGGAGGAAGTCACCTCTAAAATATAAACAGAGCCTGATAAGATTTGATAACGACTGTTCATCTAGAATAATGGAATAAAGGAAAAAAAAGTGGCCAATGATAAAGTTCTTGCCCATCTATGTCAAGCAAAGTTCTTCATTAGCACTCTTCAAGAAAAGTCTTGATGAGTGGATGGGAAATAGGAAATACACCCCGGGATCACTCCTGTGTCTCTGCTCGACAGTGGCACAGGAAAATAACTTTCTTGGTGGCATAAGCCAGGGAACCTTGTTGGCTAGGCTTACGTAGGCCCTTGGGCCGATAGCCTAGTACCTACCTATGAACCTGTGAACATCAAGGCACAACTTGCATATCCAGCTAAGATAAGAATACTGTATGCCAGTTGCATATCCAGCTAAGATAAGAATACTGTATGCCAGTGAGATGAGGACTTTTATTGACTTAGAGGAAGCCTCTTCATGTATTAAAACTAATAATGTGATTACTTTACTAGAATATATGGATTGGATGTCACCTTCTCTCAAGAGAACAAAAGAAACAAATGTCTGGACAGATGTCAAAAAGAAGAAGCAAAAGACTGATACTGTTACAACCAAATCTCTCAAAGCATCTACTATGATATGAATTGTTTTAACATTACTTTAAAAGACCAGTTTTACTGCTTGGAATTTTAAAACGAAGGTAACTAACTACTGGAATCTTTATCTATATTTTTTGAAAATAGATGAGACATGAGAGTTTTCACATTACCTCAGGTATGTAAAACAGGGTACTTTTCTTTCACAGAAGGAAGGTTATATAGCACATAAAATATTTATACTGTAAATCAACATACATAGTATATGTGTATTTTCTCTTAATTTTTTCTTTTCTTTCTCTCTCTTCTCTCTTTTCTCATTATTTATTTTAACTGCATATTGTCTCCCTTTCTAAATTCTCTCCTATTTAGTATACTAATTTGTTTGTGTCTTTCGGCTTTTCCCGGTTAGGGGTCGCCACAGCGGAACTCCGGTCTGCTAATGATTGGCAGTTGATTTTTACGTACTGGCTTGCCAGGCCTGAAGCACAACCTTCAACGAAGGTACGCCCATTCATACATGTCTCCATGCAGAAGACGCTCTAGCTGAGAATCGAACCGGACAGCGTCTTACTGTGAGGCGACAACGCTACCGCAGCACTAATATAGTCTGAATATATTTAATAACTCACTATCTATACATAGACAAATAATAGTCTAAAATAATCTAGTTTTAGGGTAGACTAATTAAAAAAGTGAACTTAATTAATTGTTATTACAATATTTATTAGATTAATGATAGTCACTGTTATGCTTATTGGGACTGGGGACATGTTCGTGATTAACTCTGAAATGTTCCATTCGTGTACATATGTCCTTTGAATTATTTCCTTTTAGTATTAACAAATATATAAAAAACAGGAGGGAAAAGTGTACTGTTGGTTAAGAGAAGTGAAGCTTTCTTCAAATTCTATTTGCATTGCCATAGCAACAGTAAACAACTGCTGCAGTTTCTAAGGACACTGTGAACCTGCGAAGTGCATTTAGCCTCACAGATAACAAATAATAAGAAAAACTAATGTATAGTTATTAAAATGGAAAACAACCTAAGCAAGGTAAAATAAATACATAAATATAGGACTATCTGTAAATATTTTATGTTTTATCCTCATAAAATTACATATTCCTGGAAACACAACTGAAATGTTCCCAAACTACATGTGCACTTAAATGTAGCTGCTTGATTAAAAAGTATTACTCAGTTTAACATGCTGATTCCACAAACTGTCTGCACTGTAAAAGTTACATTTTATATGTTACTTGAAATTGACAGTCTCTAGAGCACACGAAAAGATACATATTACTTTTTGCAACGTGTTATCTTTGCAGTTACCTCATACTCTGTATAAACACATTTGGCAACTGATAGCTATTCGTTTAAAATATCAGTTTAAATATTAAATGTGCCCTTGAAATGCTATTGACATTTTGACAAAATATAATCTGAACTGTAAAATGAATGAATTGAAAGAAGTGAAGTAATGCATAGACTTCAAAGACAGTTCTTGACACTACAGTATAAGTAAAAATGTATATTCACAAGGAAGTACTGAAATGTTTTAGTCTTCCAGTTAAAATAGCTTACTGTCAACATTTTTGAGATATCAGAAAGTTTGAAGAGCTAGGAAATTACTATTATTTGTCTTTATAATGATTATTAGACAGATGTTAGATTCTGCTTTGTTTAATGAATTGTGACACATATTTATGAGGAAAAGTGGACTCAGTTACTCACACTGGACTACACATTCCTGGAAACTCAACTGAAATGAGCCCAAACTACTTGTGAACTTAAATCAAACTGCCGGATTAATAAGCATAACAACCTGAATCCATAAGCTATCTGCTCTATATATGCTACATTATATATGTCACTTGCATATGACAGTCTCTAGAGCACACAAAAAATACATATTATTTTTGCAACATGCTATATATTTGCACTAACCATATATTCTAAACTAACTCAACTGGCAACTGACAAGTTATTTATTTGAAACATCAGTCTAAATATTAATTGTGCCCTTGAAATATTGTTGCCATTTTGACAAAACAAAACCTGAACTGAAAAATGAATGATTTGAAGAAGTGAAGTATTGCACAGATTTCAAAAACAGCTATTGACACTACAATATAAGTATAAATGTATACATGCAAGGAAAAATTGAAATGCTTTACACTTTTAGTTAAAATAGCTTATAGTTAACTTTTTGCTTTATCAGAAAATTTAAAGAGCTAGGAAATTATTTCTAATTTGTGTTTATAATGTTTACTAAAGTGATGTTAGTCACTGACATGTTTAATGGATTGTGAGTCATGTACAAGACTGACTTCTGTTTACCTATGTTTGCTGAATTTCTTTTATTAGTACTGATTTAAAACAAGGGAAAAAAAGGGAAGGGAATATCTGTTTTTGGTCAAGGGAGAAGAGGCTTAAGAGTATTCTAACTGCCCCGGGAACTCTCTAAGATCCTCTAAACACTATTTGATTAATACTTACCTAAGGTAAGTCTTGATTACCATATGGGTACCTACACATTCATTCTAGACCTAATGTGATTACCCATTCTGGAAGCAGGAGGTGCCCTATGCAGGGTTGGAATTGTCAGGGATATCATAGTTCATTCTTAGACTTGTGTAAAAGCACTGCACACTAGAATGTAGGGTGCCACTACTCAGAGTCAGGATACCACTGATAAGCCATGTCTTTTCATAAGTGTAAGTTGAAGTTGGCGAGTTGAAGAATGGGAAAGTAAAGGAAGACAGTACACCTACAGTAAATTCATATTTCATTGGTAATCACTCATTGTCTCCTACAGAGTCCTTTTAGTTAAATTATTTTAATAATAATTTATTTGTTGTTGACTTATTTAGTGTATGCTCCTCTGTTGCATTTAATTTATCCGAAATTACATATCTGGCATGTTTGGGATCTCTTAAGGGTAACTAAATATTGGATATTTTCTAAGTCAACATAATAATTGTTTACACTACTAACATTCCATCCTGATATATAAAATACTATAGAATAATAATAGAATAATAGAGAATTTCATATCTCTTTTAAGAAAATTCTCCATATAATAATTTAACATATGGAGCTCAGTTGATATTGTTGGTTAAAGGTATGAGTGATAATCCAATAGATCTATCTTTATCTGTTGGATTAGGAATGACTTTCATTCCATGTTTAATGGGAAATTCATATTTACTTGGCTTTGATACTTTAGAATTAATGTTTTATAGAAGTATTTTTTAAAGCCTGACCAGATTTTTACCCTACTTGTATTTAAAGAAGAAAGAACATTAAATTACACTCCCAAGTTTACACACATAAAAATAACATTCAGTGTTATCAGAGAATATGGTATAACTACTATAATCAAAATAAAAAAAAGAAGCAAAATGTTTCTTCCAACAATAAATTGAAGTGGATTTAACATTATCATTAAATACTAATGGCTTAAATAATGCAAATAAATGATCAAACTTACTAAAATATTTAAATCTAAATAAGGCACAAGTAGTATTTCTCCAGGAAAAGCATTTTAAGACTAATGATAGCTTTATTTGGAACCCTAAGGAATATACAGTCTTAGCTCAATCCTCCTATAGAAGAACAAAGACAAAAGGAGTATCAATTCTCTGGAAGAAAAACATAATCACTCCAAAAGTTATTTATAAATATGAACACAAAGAAGGTCTACTAGCGTTTGTTATAATTAAATTTAATAACATAATATGGACCTTAGCTAATCTATATTGGTTCCCAGGAATTGGAAGAGGAACGGTTTAAAAAAAAAAAACTAGATTTTATTTCCAACAATTATAAAGGAAATCTTATACTGGGAGGAGACTTTAATTGTACCTTAGAAGCTTCTGAAACCACCAAGAAGTCTTTTCGCATAACAACTATTTCAAATTCCTTAAAAAGATGGATTAATTCATTTAATTTAATAGACACTTTTAAAGTAAAAGATGATAAATCCTTATTATTTTCCCATAAAGACCATAGATTTGGAACACAAACCAGAATAGACAAATTATTCGTCGTTCAAGATTTACAATCAAAAATCCTCAACTTTTCAATAGTTCCATGCCCCTTCTCAGATTATGACTCTCTGATAATGAAGCTCCAAATAAAGTTTAAACCATTAATCCTTTCAACTAGAATTCCATCATATATCACGAAAATTAAAGAATTCAGACCCTGGATGTTGTCAGAACTACAATTATTTCTTGAAATTAATAATACAACAGAAATCAGTAGAGTCATTGTTTGGGACTCATTAAAAGCATATTAATTTGATAAGACCCTTAGCTGGTACAAAAACAAAGTTAGAGAGTGGGAATCTGAATCATTAGACTTGCAAACCAGACTCTTGACAGCAAAATCTAAAAAAATCAGAATTGTCCAGAAGTCAAAAAAGAAACAGAGGAATTAAATAAAAAATATAATGAAATTCTAACACACAAAACTTGTCTAGCCTTGGAAAAATTAAAAATAAACTCATTAGCCACCTCCCCAGATATCTACATAACTTATCTACAAGAATTAAAATACAATCTAAAGCAAATAATATTAGTAGTATATATCATGAAAAGAAAGGGGGAAAAGAGAATTTAAGTACCTTTATCTGCACTTTTTTTTCAAAAAAATACAGTATTTAAATTGATTTTGACTGTGTTGAAGGAATATTAACTGAACTGGAAGTTAGTGTTTGCTGAATTTTGTTATTTGCTAGTAATTACAGGTGTGGGGGTAGCCACATTCTTTGATTTCCTGTCCTTGCCTATTTAAGTGGTACAGTGTGAAATATTTTCTGCTTAAAAACCTCAGCTTTGGCCGGCTAAGAACTAGCTGTATTCAACTGGATGTATAAGAGAATTTAAGTACCTTTATCTGCACTTTTTTTTCAAAAAAATACAGTATTTAAATTGATTTTGACTGTGTTTAAGGAATATTAACTGAACTGGAAGTTAGTCAGTGTTTGCTGAATTTTGTTATTTGCTAGTAATTACAGGTGTGGGGGCAGCCACATTCTTTGATTTCCTGTCCTTGCCTATTTAAGTGGTACAGTGTGAAATATTTCTGCTTAAAAACCTCAGCTTTGGCCGGCTAAGAACTTGCTATATTCAACTGGACATATAAGAGAATTTAAGTACCTTTATCTGCACTTTTTTTTTAAAAAAATGCAGTATTTAAATTGATTTGACTGTGTTGAAAGAATATTAACTGAACTGGAAGTTAGTCAGTGTTTGCTGAATTTAGTTATTTGCTAGTAATTACAGGTGTGGGGGTAGCCACATTCTTTGATTTCCCGTCCTTGCCTATTTAAGTGGTACAGTGTGAAATACATTCTGCTTAAAAACCTCAGCTTTGGCCGGCTAAGAACTTGTTGTATTCAACTGGACGTATAAGAGAATTTAAGTACCTTTATCTGCACTGTTTTTTTTCAAAAAAATACAGTATTTAAATTGATTTTGACTGTGTTGAAGGAATATTAACTGAACTGGAAGTTAGTCAGTGTTTGCTGAATTTTGTTATTTGCTAGTAATTACAGGTGTGGGGGTAGCCACATTCTTTGATTTCCTGTCCTTGCCTACTTAAGTGGTACAGTGTGAAATATTTTCTGCTTAAAAACCTCAGCTTTGGCCGGCTAAGAACTTGCTGTATTCAACTGGACGTATAAGAGAATTTAAGTACCTTTATCTGCACTTTTTTTTCAAAAAAATACAGTATTTAAATTGATTTTGACTGTGTTGAAGGAATATTAACTGAACTGGAAGTTTTGACTCTGCTCTTCAGTTAGTCTGACCCACCCTCCCTGTTTTTGTTTTGGTGTTAATCTTAGTGGCCTTGAAACTGCCCGCCCCTCTTGTAAATTTGTGTTTGGATACTCCTTCTGGGCCCATCTCATTTGCTCACTCAACTGAGTGCAGTGAGATCATATTCTGATTTCAGGCACTCCTACTGTGTACAAAGAGAGCATCTGGAAAACAGAAAAAAAATTAAGCTTGTTTCCTGCCTTTCCTGTTAAGTGGTATAGACTATTTGTAGGCTTCTGAGCCCCCAAGCCCTTCTGTGTTGGAGGGAAGCCTTCTAGCTTAGTTTTTTTTTCTTATAACTAGCCAGTTTTCTAGTTTCAGCTCTCAAATCTGTTTCTTTGATCTCAGCACTTGTTCAGAAAAAAAAAAATTTCATCTGCTTTTATTGTACTTGTGTTTCTACCTACTTTTTTTTTACTTTTGCATCATCTTAAAAGTACTCAATTGTATTTATTACTGCTTGGTGTAACTCATTCTAAGCCTTTTGGTTTAAACACTTGGGCTTCGGACCAGTTGTTTTGCACTGAAAGGGTTTGTGGTCTGCACTGTAGTGGCAGAACAGGTAGCTCACATTCTTCTAGGTTGGGAACTGCTGACTGAGGGCTCAGTGTCTGTTATTCTAAAAGTGTATTAATTCTGGTTTAAGCACTTGGGCTTTCAGGCCAGTTATTTTACATTAAGAGGGTTTGTGGTCTGCACTCTTGTGGGAGGAGAGGCTGGACTCTGCCCTTCTGAGCTGGGAATTTCTGGTTAAAGGCTTATAGTGCATGCATATCTGATCTGCTTCTTACTGAAGTTGGTGCGCCTTGTTTGCTGTGGCATAGACTGGATTCGGGCCTGCTGGATCTAGCTTTGTTTGTGTAACTTGAGCACTAATCCAGGCATTCTCTAAAGTATTCAATTGCATTTATTACTGCTTGGTAGTAACTTGATTAAAGTGTAGCTATCATTCTAAGTCTTCTGGATTAAGCACTTGGGCTTCAGACCAGTTGTTTTACATTAGGAAGGTTTGTGGCTTGCACTGTGGTGGCAGGACAGGTAGCTTTCATTGTTCTAAGTTGGGAACTGCTGATTGAGAGCCCAGTGTCTGTTATTCTTAAAGTGTATTAGTTCTAGTTTAAGCACTTGGGCTTTAGGACAGTTATTTTACATTAAGAAGGTTCGTGGTCTGCACTCTTGTGGGAGAAGAGGCCGGACTCTGCCTTTCTGAGCTGGGAATTTCTGGTTAAAGGTTTATAGTGCCTGAATACTTGAACTGTATCTTACTGAAATTGGTACACCTTGTTTGCTGTAGCATAGACTAGATCCAGGCCTGCTGAATCTAGCTTTGTTTATATGCTTGTTGTTTGTTTGCTTGTTATTTCCATGGAACGCTAATTCCATTTAATACGCGGCTTCTCAGCGCTTCTGTGGATCACTAGTGATATCTGCATTGCTTACTGTACTTATTTCCTTGTTTCACTTGAAAGAAAGTTACTGTTTGTCGTTTTTGCATTTAAGTTACCTGTAACACATTGCACTTAAGTTACCTGGCACTTGCTCATAAAGCAATTATATAAGTCAGCACTAAAAATTAAAAGCATTACACCCTCACTCCCCACTGGCCCTTGTTTTCAATTATTAAGGAATTCCTAATATTATTCTAGCATGCCCAAAGGTCAGTTGTCAATCTCCTCTCCGGTCCAGCTGGTGAATCTGGGAATCTTGAGGCAATGTTACAACTGCCTCATGTACACAGACAACCCTCTCCTCCTCCCAACAAATTCCAACACATGTGGGAGATGCAACCATATAGCCAAACTGGAGGCTAAGCTCTCTCAACTCAGTACTGGCATAACCAGTCAGGAGGAGAAGGAAACCACACTCACTACAATTCCAGTCTCACATAGACCTACCACGACAGCAAACCAAACACATAATCACACAAAAACATACTCGGAGGCTCTAAATAAAGATCTGCCTAAGCAGCAGAGACCTCCAAAGCAGACACCCAAGCAACTGCTACAACAAAACAAAACACGTGCAACACATATCTCACAAAGCCAGTGTGCCGAACAGTCACAGCCCTTAAGACTAAACAACACACCTGATACACTTGTAATAGGTGACTTTATCGTCAGGCACACTGACGTCCTGCTCACCAGGCTGAACAAGGAGAGGGTCACGGTGAGCAGCCTGTCGGGCGCTAGGATCCGCCACATAACACAAGCACTCAGGTCACTCCAAGGCAAGTACAAATATAACTCAGTCATTGTCCATGCTGGTGTGAATGACCTGAGACGTACCTCCCTGGACTACATGAAAAGAGACATAAAGGAGCTCTCTGAGCATGTAGCCCCGGCCAGTATGACCCTGACCTTGAGTAGCATATTACCCTCACCAAGAATGATGCCACAATATGAAGACAAGATGATCAATTTCAACAATTGGCTTAAGTACTGGTGTCATTCAAAGGGGATCCAATGCCTGTCAGCTTGGGATGATATGCTCGACAAGCCACGATGCTTCACTAGGGACGGCCTGCACCTGTCACCCCTGGGCTTTCGGATATTGGCAAAGGCTCTTACTACCCCCATAATGCCTTTTTTAGGCAAGGCTCAAAAGACAAACCCACCTTCATAGGTATCACAAGGGATAAGAAACTAAGAGTAATGCTACTCAACGCCAGAAGTCTAAACCTCAAGATGCACGCACTCGAAACTCTCCTTAGCATGGAGAACATCGATATCTGTGCAGTAACAGAAACCTGGTTCAGGGCTCCCGAGAGCACCCCAGCACTACCAGGTTATACCTCATACCATGCTTTTCGGCCCCAAAACTTGGACCGAACCACAAAGGAGGGAGAGTATCGATATTCATCAAAGATACCCACACCTCCAGGTTGGTGGCAAAGCACGAAGCATCAGAGACTATCCATGTGCAACTAACAGTGGGTAAAACTGCCTTCCAGTTTATAGCCTGCTACAGACCACCCTCCCAAACCCAGGAACCCCACTCGGCTTTCCTGAGAACACTGGAAATATGAAGGTCTCTCCAAACACCATTATATTGGGCGACTTCAACTACCCAAACATAGACTGGGAGCATTACTCTAGCTCCAACACCCTAGCCCAAAGGTTCCTAGAATTTATAAACTCAAATGCTATGGAACAACTTGTTACCACTCCCACAAGAGGAGAAAACATACTGGACCTGATCATCACCAACATGGGGACTCTATGCTCCAGACCAGAAGTGTATCCCTCACTGGTAAGATCAGACCATAAACTAATCTCACTGGATATTCACATCCCGACCCCACCCCCTGCCCAGAAAACCACAGTGAAAAACTTCTCTAAAGCAAATTTCACACTCCTCAAAACCAAGGTGGAATCCTTCAAAGCCCCCGGGCCTGTGGAAAATACAGCCCAGACCGCAGAATCCTTTATAAACGCATTCTATGAACACCTTCAGGAATACATGGATCATGCGATCCCAAATAAAACCAACACCCAATCCTCCAAAGGCAGACGTCCTGCCTGGTGGACCCCAGCCATAAACAAACTATACAATAGAAGGAGGAAGCTACTAAATGATAGAGCAAAATCCCAAAAAGGGAAGGCATCACTGATCAGTATTAGCAAAAAACTACGGGCACTCATAAAATTGTCCAAGACTAGCTTCGAGAGAAAAATTGCACAGGACACTAAGGATAATCACAAGGCTTTCTTTAGTTATGTTAGGAACCTGGGTGGTAATTCCCAGATATGCTCAGAATTAGTCCAAAATGACAAAAAAATACACTGAACCCACAAACATTGCCAACATCCTAGCTGACAGGTTCAGCGCAAACTTCTCCCCCCCCTCCCCACCAAAAGGGCAAATATCTATCCCAGCAGAGTGCTGCCCCCCTGACATCTCAGATGCTCAGGTAAGAGCCACCCTCTCCAAAGCAAAAAACACAGCATCAATGGGACTAGACGGTGTCCCGGGCTGCATCCTACATGAACTCCAAGAAGAGCTAAACCCAAACATAAAAATACTGTTCAATCTCAGCCTTACTACAGGATATGTGCCCAAAGAGTGGTGTACAGCAACAGTGGTCCCTCTCCATAAAGGTGGTGCCTCAACGGATCCTGGAAACTATCGCCCCATAAGCCTGACTAGCTTGGTCTGCAAAGCTATGGAAAGGATCATCATAGACCTCATAAATAAAGATATTGGGGACCTACAGACACTGGATCCTACCCAATTCGGCTTTGTTAAGGGCAGATCCTGCCTCTTAAACCTGGTTGATTTCTTTGAAACAGTCACCAAGGCCATTGACGAGGGGAAGGTGGTCCACACAGCCTACCTGGACCTCGCAAAAGCCTTCGGTACAATACCCCACTCGGGCATTATAGATAAGCTCACCAGCTTAAATATAAACCCCTATGTCACTAGATGGATTGCAAACTGGCTCAAGGACAGAACCCACATGGTTAGAATTGCTGGAGCCATGTCAGACTCCAAACCAGTTACAAGTGGTGTCCCACAAGGCTCAGTCCTGGGACCGCTATTGTTCGGTATATATTTCTTGGAGGTACAGGCCAACACGGAAGGGCTGTGGCTGACCAAGTTCGCAGATGACTGCAAACTGGGCGCTATAATTGACTCTCCAGCCAACACAAGCATCCTCCAAAAGGGCCTCATAGAAACAGACAACTGGTGCCAGAGCCATGGCCTCAAGCTAAATGCCAAAAAGTGTATAGTCATCCCCTTTGGCAAAAACAAAGTGCCCAGAAATTACCACATAGGTGGTAATCCATTAAGTACAGAAGAAGTAATTAGGGACCTGGGGACCCAAGTTGATAGCAATCTCTCATTTGACAACCACGTAGCCAAAGTGGTTAGAAAAACATTTTATATAGCCCACCTAATCATGAAGGGATTCACATCTAGATCAGGGGAGGTCATCGTGCCTCTTTACTCATCCCTCATCAGGCCCATAATTGAGTACAATGCCCCTTTTGGGATGTATCTTACCAGACACCTGCAGCAACTGGAAAGACCCCAAAAGTACCTCACCAAGAGGATCAAAGGGCTCAAACAGATGCCATATGCTGCCTGGTTAAAGAAACTCCAGCTCTACTCAGTGGCATACCGCCTGTTCAGGGGCGATCTGTGCCTGACATATAAAGCCATGTCCAACCCGGAATTAATGGACATGCTGCACCTCAGAAAATCCAAATCCCATCGAGCTACGCGCTCGAGAGATTTGAACCTCAGCACCGAAATAAATAGGACATGCTGGAGGGACAGATTCATAACCCAGAGGCTCCCTTCACTCTGGAATAAAATCCCAGTCCAGGTTAGGCAGAGTCCCTCATTGACTCTCTTCAAGAGGAATCTTGATGAGTGGATGGGAGATCGTAGGTTTATCCCGGGTATCACTTCTGTGTCACTGTTAGACAGAGGCACAGTTTACTAACCTCAAAAAAGGGCATAGCAAAATTAATTTAAAATGGGTGGCGAAAGCCAAACACATTCTGGCTAGGCTTATAAATGCCCTAGGGCAGATTGCCTAGTATGAACCTATGAACCTAAGTATCAGATATAGGAGACATCCTTGAAGCATTTTGGTTCCATAATATGGAAAACTTCAAAAAAGAAGATTTAGATACTAACCAAATAAACGTAGATACAAACCTTATCAATATGAAAAAAAATCCAGAAAACTTAAAACTAGACCTACAAAAACCTATATCCTACAAAGAAATTGTTGACAAGATAAAAGAAAGTAAATCTGACAAAGCTCCAGGGATAGATGGTATAATTACAGACATTTACAAACTCTTCCCTTCAACAGCAATCTCCCTTTTTCATAAAACTTTTCTAGATGTCCAGTCAGAAGCAAAAATACCACCCTCATGGAAATATTCTCTCATAACACCAATTCTAAAAGATAATAAACCATCAGACATTTGCACCTCATATAGACCTATATCATTACTGAATAATGATTACAAAATATTCGTGTCAATCCTAGCTAACAGAATGAAAATCCCACTTTCAAAGACAATTAATAATGATCAAACTGGATTTTTATATAATAGACACACACATGATAATATTAATAGGGTACTTACTCTTCTAGATTATGTGAATAAAGAAGATAGAGAAACACTTGTAGTCAGATTAGACATAGAAAAAGCCTTTGATTCCCTCAACTGGGAATATCTATTTAAAACTTTAGCATTATTTTAATTTTCTCCTCCCTTCGTCTTATTACTAAAAACATATACATTAATAACTTAGCCTACATTAAATTAGGTCCTTTCACCTCAGAATCTATCCATATAACAAAAGGTACTAAACAAAGATGCCCCCTTTCTCCTATTTTATTTGCTTTGCTATAAAAATACTCACAGAAATAATATGCAATAATCCAAGAATAAAAGGAATAGAACTCTATGACCAGTACATATCTAAAATAATGATTCTTGCTGATGATATTTTATTAACCCTATCAAACTCCAGGAGTCATTAGGAGAGCTAGAAGAAGTAATGGAGAAATTTTATAAGATTTCAGATCTACACTTTAATAGATCAAAATCAAAATTTCTATTTTTAAATAAGAAAAAATAACTACAAGTTACAGAGAAATCCATCATAGGAAAACAAGAACTTATGCTAAATTATTTAGGAATAGTGTTATGCAAAAATATAAACAAAACAATATTAACAAATTATAAAAACATTAGTGAAATAATAAAAATATATGTAGAAAAGTAGAACAAAATTATATTAACTTTTGAAGACAGATTGCAATTAATAAAAATTATATTATTGCCAAAAATACTACATGTAGCATTAGCAATACAGTTAATTCCTAAAAGATGCATTCTTAAAAAAATAAACTCATGTTTAATAAAATTTTTATGGTATCCCAAAAAGAATAGAGTTGCTCTAACTCATCACATTATACTTTGGAAACAGGGAGGATTGAACTTCCCAGAAATAGAAACATATATAAAAGCATCTGTGCTTAAAACTACAATAGACTGGATAAACCCAAATTATATTGCCAACTGGAAAGAATTAACAATGGCTATATTAAAAAATGAATTTAATCTGTTAAATTTTAATAGTAGACAAATCAAACAAACCGTGGTACATACTATGCATACGTATATAATATAATATAATATAATATAATATAATATAACAACACCTTCTAAAACAACACTGAATAATCATTACATCAATTCCTTTGGAAACTTATCAATGCAAATATAGATCTAAAACTTTGGTTTGACCTTTTAACCCCATTTACCATCAGTAAGAACTTTCCTCACAAAATATATAGGGAAACAATAACCTCCTGGGAACAAAATGGATTCTTATGCTGGTTTCAATGTGTAAATAAATTAAATGTTTTAGATATACATATGATAAAAACTGATTACAATATTCCAACACAGGACTGGTTAACCTTACAAAGCATTCTAATGTAAATTGTTTGCAAATTAACTAGTGCTTTTAGACCTGGACATCAACTCTGACCCTCGTGGAACATCCCCTCCAAAAAGCAGTCCTGCAAGTCAGAAGGATGCTGGAAAGTTGAACTCTAACAAATTAACTGGATAGCTGCATTGAGCTACTCCTGGACTAACGTCCTGCCAAGGAACATCCCCTCCAAAAAGCAGTACTGTAAGTCAGAAGGACACTGAAAAGTTGATCTCTAACAAATTAAATGGATAGCTGCATTGAGCTCCCCCCTGGACTAACGTCCTGCCAAGGTTAATGCCTCCTAATTGTCTCTATGTATGACTCAGTGGCTTGCCTGGGTCTACAGCACTTTTAGTTAATACTTAGCCCAGCTACCCCTTTATACCTAACTAACCCCTGAAAACTAAACCAAGTTTGGTCAAACTATAGTTCTCCCCATTACTAAGAAAGTGAAGGTAATTAATAAGTGTTGTACTACATTCTAACAAAAAATTGGAAACTATCAGAAAGTGTTCTTTATCTCCCTACCACCTGAAACTGTCCAAGGTTAATAATTTAAAGTTTAATTGGTACATAAAAGCCTTATCTAAACCATATGCTAAGCATATAACTACAGGCTCAAAGATCTGTGAGTCCGGTGTGGTCCTGCTCTGCTTGCCCTCGCTGAGCTCGGGCTTGCTCCGCACCTCTCCCTGCCCCCAATTCCCACCCTCCCCCACTATGTCTAACTTTATAGCCACAGAACACACCCCCTCTAATCTGATCGAATCAGGACTCTAGCTCTCCCTGGTACCTGCCCACCTCTATTATCTATCATTTCCTCTATATTACCTTTCTGATCCAATCCGTTCTTTATTGCTTAAATTAACCAGGCTCATCACACCTCCTCCTAGGTTCTGGCCTTCCTTCCATCCTATACTGAGGAAATTATATCTAATATAGTACCTAAACAGCGACTATGTCATCAAGCAAAGTAATGTTTCCACTCTTTCTCTTAACCCTTCTGCTAATCACATATTTCCTCTCCAGTTATGAATATCAGCCTTACCTTGGTTATCACTACCCAAAATGTCAAACTTCCCCAGATTAGTAAAACAAAACAGTCCACCCAATAGGAACTCCCATACCCAGCTCTGTCTCAACATTTAGACAGCAATCTTTCCAACCTAAATACATTAGCTCAAAATCTAAGCATTACCAAAGACTCATTTACAAATTTCTGAAACTAATCATAAACATTCAATATAATCTTACTAGAGATGGTGGTATTCACCCAAACCCTGGTCCTCTAACCCCAGATAACCCTAATGATTCACATTCTATTACAAGGTCCCCCAACTCCCTGCTCATCTGCCACCTAAATATTAGGAGCATAAACAATAAGATACATAATCTACATGCCCTCCTGGAAACCCAATCCCCTGATATTCTGTGTCTAACTGAAACCTGGCTGAAACCTGGAACCTCTGATAACGAAATCCTACCACCAGGGTATAACACACTTAGGCTTCCCCATTAAACTAGGAAAGGGGGGGTTTCGCTATCCTCTTCAAATCCACCTTAAATGTTACCTTAGACCCCATTCAACCACCCCAGTTCAATACAGCTGAAATGCTCTCTACCAAATTACATATTAACACAAATAAAAGCATAAACATAGTCTGTTTGTACATTCCTCCAGGAAATAACATTAACACACTAGAGGACACCCTCCAATGGCTAACTGACAACTATCCTCAAGAAACCGTAGTTATCGGACATTTTAATATCGACTGGAACACCTGGTCCTCACAGTCTCCCACCACGCATGTAAACCTGTATGGGTTTACCCAGGTCATATCCACCCCTACCAGGCTAGGCAAACTTAACCAAAAAGACAGTATACTAGACTGGATATTTATCAATAGACACCCACAAATGTATTCATCAGGGACCATCCCTGATGACCTGAGTGATCACTTTCTTACATACATATGTAAACATAAAACCCATAACTCTCATCAGCCCAACTATAGAACCAGATGAAATAACAAAAACTTCAACATCAGAACATTTCAGGATGAACTCAGATCCTGTAACTGGTCCACCCTAAAATGCCTACCCCTTGATGAAGCTGTTGCATACTTCAACAATATGTTCCTCTCCATCCTAGACTCCCATGCGCCAGCTCGCTCCACTAGGACAAAAACTAAAGTTGTGCATGGCTCTCTAAAGATACTAAATCAAAAATCACAATCAGGAATAAAGCATGGGCTACCTGGCGTGCGACAAAAATGCCTATTGATCAAATTAAGTTTCGGCAAATAAGAAATGAGACTAAAAAATCCATCTTACTGGATAAAAGAAACTACTATATGAATCTCTAGAAAAGAAACCAAAATAATCCTCACAAATGTTGGGCAGGTATAAACAAACTATTACACCCAGGTCAAACCACCACTCCACATCCATCCATGTCAATCGATAGTATTCCACAGGATGTTGCTAACACCTTTAATAGTTACTTTACGATGCTATCCAAACCGTAGCCAGCCAGTTACCTTTGAACCTCACTAGCACTCTAGACATTAACCCCAATATATTAAACAGCAAAGATGTGGTAAAAGTGCCCAAAACATAACTAGTAATCCAAAATTAGGCACTGGAGACCAGCAGTTCCAACACACAAGTGATTTAATGTTCAAACACAGCAAAAGAAACAAACATCCACAAATAACATAAACACTGATAAAAACACTTCCCCTTATGTTTTGTCTCATAGAACTTTATCAGATGGGCAAAAACCTCATAGTTACCTAGTTAAATAACTTTTCCTGTTTGAATAGACGAATGAAATCAGTGATTCAATTAGTTACCAAGCAATGAACAACAATCCAACACAAGTACTTTCATTACACTTGATGTAGTGGATTTGTTCACGTGTATTCCACATGATATGGGGCTTGCTTGGTTTGTAGAATTCATGGCCGATTGTGGGGATATTCCCTTTGGTGTACTTCACACTTGTCTAATTTTAATGGACCTAGTCCTTAAGAATAATTTTATTTTCTTTCAGGGAGAATACTATAAACAATTGAAGGGCGTGGCAATGGGTGCACACTGTGCCCCTACCTATGCCAATATTATTCTCCTATATTGGGAAAACAAATATGTGTTCACCTCTGAATTTAAGCAATATTGGAACCTGTATGGGCATTGTTTAGATGACATCTGTATTTTTTGGACTGGTACTGATAATTATTTCAAATTCCTTGAATACATTTCTAAGACTACTAAGTTCCTAACATTTACATATCAGATTAACAATAATGAATTAACTTACCTCAATGTTAACATTCAAAGGGTGGACAATGGTTTCAAATCTAAAATACATAGAAAGCAGACATTCTCAAATTCTTATATTTACTATGCGAGTGCCCACCTCCCACACCAAAAAAGAGGGATAATAAAAGGTCAACTGGTCCGGGCTAGCAGAATGACATCTGATGACCAGGATTTTAAAAGATAATGTGATTTTATAGTAGAAATGTTCAAAGCCAGAGGGTACCCTTCCACACTTTTGAATGATACATTAACAGAAGTCATGGATGGTAGAGAGTCTAGGTTTTCCCCTATTTTGGGTAAAAATCACCCCTCTGATTATGCAAGGCTAGGTACAAAGATAGAAGGGGCGTCTTACCAATCTGCTTTGACTATCACATATGATGGTGAAACAAATTTGATCAAACAAGTTATAGACAAGGAGTGGAAAAAATGTGCAGCCTTATCAGATTTAAATTGTATATTTGACAAGTCACTTAAATGTGTGTACAAAAAAGGACAAAATATCAAAAATATTTTGGAAGGAGGTTCCCATTATAACAATTTCAGAACTCTCATTAGTAACAAAAAAGGTTCACACAAATGTGGAAGTTGTACCCAATGTAAGTACATACGGACTGGGAACATGTTATATTTAATATGTAGAAACAAGTATATAACTACTAGAGGGTATGCAAATTGTAATACCACAGGTGTGGAACATATTGTTTTGTGTGGGGCATGTGACTCCTTCTATGTGGGTAAGACGGAAAGGAGGTTAAAACAAAGAATGTATGAACACCTTTATGATTTACGGAAGAAAAATAATAATAACGCCCTGTAAAAACATCTTCAGGCATGTCCAAAAGCAGAGGATCACTTTTTTGTGATAGAGGTGGTCCCTATAGACCCCAGGGGTGGGCCATGGAAGACCAGACTCGAATACAGGGAACTACATTAGCAATTAGTCCTGGATGCTTGCAACAATTCAGGACTTAATGATATGGTGTCTATAAAACCTGTACTCAAGCTCAGGTCTGCAAAATTGTGAAAATTTACATTTTATTACATTTTTATGTATATTCATGTTATTTTATCCTGGTTTATTTAAGTGAATTCTTGATTTTATATACATTTTCATGTGTTTTATTATTTGTCCACCAGATGGTGCTAGACTAGTAAGACTGTCACATGCAGTTTAGAATCCACTATTTCTGTATCTTGGTAACTAATTGAATCATTGATTTCATTGGTCTATTCAAACAGGAAAAGTTATTTAACTAGGTAACTATGAGGTTTTTGCCCATCTGATGAAGTTCTGAGACGAAAACATTAGGGGAAGTGTTTTTATCAGCATTTAGGTTATTTGTGGATGTGTGTTCCTTTTGCTGTGTTTGAACATTAAATCACTTTTGTGTTGGAACTGCGGTGCCTAACTGTGGATTAATCCCAATATCCAGCCCCCCTTTACCTTCCAACCTGTTTCCACCTCTCTCATTTGTAAACTATTCAAAAAACTGAAACCAACCACCCTAGCTGCTGACCTTCTCCCTGCCGAATATTTACAAAAAGCCGCAGATAGTATAGCAATCCCCATCTGCATCCTAATCAATCAGTCCATGGCTGAAGCTAAAGTTCCCTTAACATGGAAGATATCTCGTATTATACCTCTCCATAAGGGCGGGAGCTCCACTGAACGATCTAACTATTGGCCCATAGCCATCTTGTCAGCACTGGCTAAGATCCTGGAAAAATGTGTCCACAAACAACTTCTACACTTCCTAAACCAGAATAATCTACTGGCTAAATCTCAGCACGGTTTTAGACCGCATCATATCACTACCACAGCCCTCCTCTCCTTCACCAATGATATTTATCATAACAGAAACAATAACAACTCTCCTCAGCTCTATTCTTGGATCTTTCCAAAGCGTTCGATATGGTTAACCATCAACTGCTAATCCACACCCTGACTAACATGTCCCTGGGTCGCCACTCCCTTCAATGATTCCAATCCTATTTACACGATAGACAACAAACAGTACTATGGCAAAATAATCTATCTAACCTCCTTCCCAACACCATAGGTGTCCCACAGGGGTCCATCCTGGGTCCACTGCTATTCTCCATATTTATTAACGATCTCTATACTGTCATTCCAAAGGCCAGCTGTATACAGTATGCAGACGACTCTATGTTTATCTGCACTGGTACCACCCAGGATGAACTTCAAGCAAGTACTCAGTCAACTTTCAACCTGGTTGAAAAGTGGCTTGCTGACCATTGTCTTCTTCTAAACCCTAATAAAACGAAACTGCTACTTTTCTCTCCCACGCAAAAATCACCAATGATATCCTTCTCCATTACCTCTAAAAATGGCACTAATATCTCCCCAGACATCCACACAAACTACTTGGGGTAATCATAGATAATAATCTTAAATTTGCTGTCCATGTAAATAAAACCATAAAAAACATCAATAAAAAACTGGGCTCACTATATAGAATAAAATCATTCCTAACCTCACCAGCTAGGACTGCTATTGCCTGCTCCCATCTCATCTCCACCCTCTTCTATGCCTCCCCAATACTGACCAACTTAAACAAAGCAGAACTCAACAGAATTTCTGCCTAGTATAACAGCATAGCTAGATTTGCCACGGGGCTGCCCTACAGAACACATCACTGCACAAACCTAAAAAATCTAGGATGGCTAGAGCTACAAAAGCAAGTTCAGTACAACTAACTTATTGTGGCCTTCAAAGTTCATAACCAACCTGATAATACCCCTGCCTTAAGTAATATCATCAGAACTCACTCCAACAAAAGATCACTCAGATCATCCAGTAGAATTGTAGTCCAAACCACTATAGCTAACAATTTAGCTGGGAACTCAACATTTGCCAACTCTGCAGGCAAAGCTTGGAACTCACTACCTCAAGACATTACAATAAACAATACCCTTTCTAAATTTAAGAAAGCCTTCAAGCAGTATTACTTAACTCATTGGCTCTGCCCCTGTACCAGACCTGATTAAAACCTGGTAACACTGGTACACCTATGTATCTTTAACAATTCTTTTTTAGTTAAGTGTCACATTAATCATACTGTTTCATAAGCAAAACTTCCAGATGTAAAACGTGTCAGATGTCCTGTACTTTATGTGGCAATATGACTGTAAATTAATGTACTTTGATATGTTGTATTTAAGCCTCTTTCTCTGTATTAAATCCTTTGGAGCTTTTCTCCCTGGGCCTCTGCTGAAAATGGACATGTATCCAGCCGGAGCGACAATGCTACCGCAGCACCACCACCGCGGGTCTTCTATCCTGGTCAACAAATGTAAAATAAAAAATAAAAATAAATAAAAAATGTACACTCAAGATTTATGCAGATTAATTAATAATTCCGCATTTAAAGATATTCCAAATCTAATAAGTTTTCTGTATGAATTTATATATAATAGTTGTGAAAAGAAAAATTCCATTTCAAATCTATATAAAGAGTTAATAACATATAAAACAATTCCCAAACCATCATACTGGCAGTTCTTAATAAAAGGTCAGTCATTGCAGTTAACAGAAGAAATTAAAACTGACATCTTACTATCAGTTAATTACACCTCTAACACACAGTACTGGAAAATATTTAACTGGAAATACTTAAATAGAGCATTTTTAACACCAGATAGAATTAAAAAGATCAGTACTACTACAAATGGTTTTTGCTGGTGGTGTGAAAAGTCAAATAAAGCAGACTGGATTCATATTTTTTATGAATGTAATAAAATTAAATCATATTGGAATGGAATCAATCATTTTTACAATCTTTATTTAATGAACCCTTTACCTTAACTAAAGCATTGATTATACTAAAGGTAAATGAAGGTCTCTACCTGAATAAGACAAATATGTATTTGTTATGGACAATACTTGCTATATCTAGGAAATGCGTATCCAGAAGTTGGAATTCAAATACACCCCCGACCTTGGAAGAATTCTTCACTTTACTGAAGACAACTACATCGATGGAAATAAAAATCAAACAACTATAAATCTATCCCAGGCCATTGGTAAATAATCCTCCGAAGAAAGTTATATCTTTGTTGGACACTCTGCAATAATCAATATTGTATCTCTGATAACTGATCTGTTAATTCTATATTTAATAACATAGTGTATATAACTGAAAGTCAGGCTATTGTAAATATTGTATATAGTTGTTTAAAATGATATTTAAAAATATTATGTAAATGTTATTTTAATTGAAAATAAACATTTTTTTGAAGAAAAAAGAATGTGAGGGCTGGGCCAAAGTTATGGTGGCCTCTGGAAGGATCACAATAGAAGGCTTAGGTCTAACAGGTGTTGGACCAGGAGGCTGCAAAAGCACCTCACCTATGGCAGTGATCTCTAAACAAGGTGGAGAGTTGGACATGGAAATGCCTTTGACCCCCCCCCCCCCCGTACATCCTTCTTTGGATGTTTTTCTTTGTGTTTCTTTAGGATGACAGTCTGGGAACTAGCAGACACCATCATATGTGAAAGCCTAGCCATACCTGCAGCTAGATGCTGTTGGAGGTATTTGACCCTATGCATGATTGTTGTATTGTTGAACATAGCACAAAAAGGGCAGTTAGACATGTTGTGCCAAGACTCTAAATAAAAGGGACAATAGGTGCGGATATCTTTGTGAGAGATCCATTTCCCAAAAGAAAAGCAATTATTATTTTTTTTAACTTGAACTACATCAAACCTCTTATAAGTATAATGAAAGTCTTTAATGGGTACTTATCTGAATAACCCTAGTGATTTAAGCTGACCAACAGACTGCTCTCAAATGCGATCTTATGGACTGGACTACACAGCAAGAAAGAACTGAAGATGGTGCTAGACAATGTTCATTTATAGCATCAACATCCTAACATTAGACAGCAAAGGAAGTCTGCTAGCTGGGGGATGGTAAAAGACACTGGTATTCAGGCTGAGTTGGGATTCTGCATGACAGGAAGTCCCGAGCCTCTGTAGTGCAACACTGGCTACAATGAATATCAGTTATATCTCCAGGAAAGGTACTCATAAGAAAGTAATTTTGTACTTCCATTGATCCTTCTAAAATATGTTGCTGTAACCATTCTGATGTAGACTATATGATGCTGCTTTGACTTTTATGTCCATTTTACTTTTTTTAACACTACGCCTTGCCACTGTTTGATGATGCTGAAGAATAGCATGAACTCTTGGTTCTGAAACTTTCCAGTCACTGCTGTTCTATATCATGTGTTAAAATTTCTCTCCTTTAGTACTGGTGTTCTGACTTTGTCTCATAATACCCAGGCTATCTGACCATGGCACAGCCATATTGTATATAGAGACAGACATGAATGAATTCTAGGCAGAAACCTGTATAAAATTCTACAATTTCTGATCGTTCTCATGCTTTTCCTACTACCCACACTGCACCCAGAAACAGCTATTCATTTCACACCACAGATCTGTGTACATCTCCTCTACCCCTTTTCCCTGCCCCCAGGTGCGATACAATTGTATCTGCACAACTGCATTATGTAACACTCCTCTTCTATATGCTACATCTTATCATTTGTGGAGCACTTGCAATAGGGGCAACAAGTACACAGTTCTGCTTCTGAATTCCATTCCCATCAGCATTCCAAGACTAGGTGACTTCCACACCACTGCTGGTATTCAGCATAGAGGCCATTTATAAACTGAGTCGTCCATTTGTACACTGGCAACTTCTTTTTTCCTTTGCTGTGGAAATACAGTTAGTTAAATTTCTTAGAATAGTCAACAAAAAACAATACCTTGTTTCATTCTTTTAGTACAGCTAAAGACTGCAACAGTTCTTTGAGCTCATATGAATATGTACATTACATACAAATATTTTATGGTAGGCAATAATGCTTTTGTAGCCGACCAATATAACAGACCAATATACCAATCCCATAATTAGTGTCCAAGTTATTCTTAAAAGTATCTTACTAGGGCTTCTTTTAATATAATTTTGTAATCTATTCCTAGTGTCAGCTACTTTCTCAGGGGACCAATAAATACATCTTTTATTCCTATATAGTCCTCTACATAGGTTGTCAGATTCTTTTCTATTACTATTTGATAAACTCAGAAATTCCCATAGGTAATTGTTTCTCAGTGCTATATATACCTGCATAAAGTCTCTTCTTAAATTTCTATATAAGATATTGTAAAAGTACAGATGGGAATGAATCACCACAAGAGCTTGTAACTCATATGCTCTTCTCGCAGAAGTTAGAACAATGAGTAGCACTGTTTCCCTAGATAAGAACTTCAAATTAGACACAAGCAGATTCAAAGGAAGGAAAAATGCATGCTTCTCCAGTTCAGAATTAAGTTCTCAAGAAGGAACCACCTGTCTTCTAGGTGCACAAATATGCAAAACCCCTTTGAAAATCGGTATCACCAGAGGCAGGATACAGTGTTTTTTTTTTTTTTTTTTTAGGGGGGGGGGGTCCATGGGCAGAGAAGAAGAGATAGCTGAGAAGTAAATCTTGTCAGTAAAGTAAGACAAAGTCACACAGATACTGTAGAACTGAAGAACCCAAGGAATCTGAGCTTTAAAAAGATCCTGGTTAATGTTTAGGCACCAACTAGAACATAGTTTCTACTCGGTCATATATACTTTTCTAGTAGCTAAACAAGCTGATACGTCGTGGTCTGGGCCTAAGCAAGGAAGGCAGTAAGAGTGGAAATCCTTATGAGGTATTTGTTTCCCACAAGTTAAACAATTATTTACTTTGTCTGACATCGGCTAAGGCAAGAAAGAGTCCCCAACGGGGTACTTAGCTTTTTTAGAAGTCTTCGGTAGCTGAAATCTCTGGATCTGACCAACCGGCACTTGCGAACAGCTTCTGCTTCGGGCACCGCGCGGCAAGAAAGACTGAGGAAAATGGCGTCGGCTGATGCCTTTATACCCCAGGAGCTATGACGTCGAGTGAAGTGCGACATCAGCCAAGGCCAGACCCAGACTTTGGAATCCGGCCGATTGAAGGGCTGCCTGAGGCAGGACAACCCATATGTTATGACTGCAGATGCATCCTTGAAGGACATCATAGTTTCTACTCGGTCATATATATTTTTCTAGTAGCAGGTTTCTTATGCTCTTTTAACATCTGCTGCATGTCCTCAGAAAACAGATGCCTAAAAAAGTATTAAAATTCTATCACCCAGGTGGTGAACTGAATAAATTGAATGCTCAGGTGTATCAAAAAAACACATGTCCTGTGTGAATAAGTCCTTTCTGTGAGGAAGCTTGTGGTAATTGCCCTTGCCATTCTCAAAAGAAGGGAGAACCACTTCTGCCTGGGCACAAAAGAAGTTACCAAAATTATGCTTGTAGAATCTTTCTGGATCTTTAGAAGAACCCTGGCTCTATCAGAGAATTATATGAAAAGGTACAGAGTAATATTTTCAACCATGGGAATAAAATTTATGCATCTATCTTCCAGGCCTTTGTGCAGAGTCCTGGAGCAGAATTTCTTTAACTATGTGCTAGGAATGGAGGCAAACAGATCAAGCTGAGTACATTGCCACATTTAATTCAATTCCTGGAAGACCCCTGGATGCAACCTTCATTCATGAGGGGCTGTTCTGTTCCTTCTCATTTTGCTGGGTTGCTAGTTCCCAGGCTACGACAGCTAGTCTACAAAGCCAATATTATTTAAAAAGCCACTTAGCATTATTAAAAAGATTTGGAGCAGTTTCCTTGCCTGAGGTCTTTAACATTTCTTGCTGCAGCTCAGTCTGGAAGTGTCTCACTGGCTCTACGTCCATCATTGGACATAGAGCCAATGAAGGACTTCCAGGAATTGCTGCAATTGTTTAACAAAAGCAGGTATTTTCAATGTGAGTAAATTAGTGTGGTATGTGCAAAGATGTTTATTTTCAGTACAAGCAATACATGCAGCAAAGCTGAGTTAGACTATTTATTTTCAGCAGAGAACACCACAGAAAACTCCTCAAACAGATATTGTATGTGCAAAGCTAGAATGCTTATTTTCAGCAGAGGCATTCTGGTGTGTGTGTGTGTGTGTGTGTGTGTGTGTGTGTGTGTGTGTGTGTGTGTGTGTGTGTGTGTGTGTGTGTGTGTGTGTGTGTGAAATACCCCAGTTAGGGGTACTATATTGCTATAGATAGTTGGAGGGGTAGCAGTCTAAATCCTCCACACCAAATACCAGACATTAATTTTTTCTGTTTTCTTTGCTAAATTACCGAGGATTAGAGTCAGTCAGTGTCAGTCAGTATCAGTCATTAGAATTTCATATTTTTTTGTGTTTTACAGAATACATGATGCAAAACCTGTTGTTCTGTTAACTTTTTAAGTGCTTTAGAGCATCTATCTCCAGTTTTGCAGAACATCTCTGATTTTGCCTTCTCCTGTTTATGCCTTGTCCTTAAGCAAGTCACTTAACCAGGCATTGCTTGGGGCAACTGGAAATGTGGATAAGCTCGGCAATAGCTCATGGATTTCAAGGCCAGTAACTATTTATTTTATGTATGTACTCATTTATTTAATAGTTTATTATTTACTTATATTTATAACTATGTATGAAACAGAGTAGTTACGGCACAAAAGAAGAATACTGATTGTAATAAACAGTAACAAAATAGTATGTTCTTTTGGTGTGATCCTTGGTTTCCTTGCTCTGTTGAATATTGATAGTTAATTACTTAGCTCTGAATAAACTGAAAAGCAATAAAGTCTCACAAAAAAGCTGCTTTTCAGAATTAAAAGAGGTATAAAAGATCTCATACCACAACACTGACTTCTGTGTTGCTTCATTTTAAAATAACAAAGCTATTGTGTAGCATTTATTTCATTTGTCATGCCAAACTACAAGTTTTATTGATAGTTTTGATGACATCATGCTGAGTGGCTCTCCACACTACAAAGTGTAAAATGCAGTCGTGCAAAAACTAAGTATCACATGCAACATTTTTGAAAAGTAAACATGTGATTCTGTTAATTAGTTTCTTTCATTTTTAAGTTGGTAAAGTCCTTAGGCAGAAGTGCCGCTCTTCAGGAGGAAGCTGGGATAGCCATCTAATTAACTGATGTTCTAAGAGTCGTACAGCAGGCAAAAGAAGACTAAAAAATAACTATAAAAATTCTCCTGAAACATTAATAGAACTTGAAAAAAATAATAACTAACATGCAAAATATGTCTAACTTGCACTTTAATAATGCTAAATCAAAATATCTCATTATAAATAAAAGTAACACAACAAATACAGTGAATCACTTAATAGGCAATGAATCTACTAATGTACAATATTTAGGTGTTCATATTTGTAATAATACAGAGGAGACTATAAATCATAATTATGAAAAAATAATAATTTCTTTTAATCTAATTACATCTTGGAATAAAATTTATATATCTTTTGAAGATAATCTATTTATAATTATTAAAACAACATTATTTCCCAAATTATTACATATAACTCAATCTCTTATTTTATCACCTAATAAGAAACAAGTAAAACAATAAATAATTATTAAATTTTGTTTGGTATCCTAGCAAACCTAGACTGAATATAAATCATCATTTTAGTCCTTCGTGTAATGTAGGAATACATTTTCCAAATATAGAAACGTATTCCAAAGCAACAACTATAAAGATTGGTTAGATATAATTACATATTTAACTGGAAAATCTTACAATCTCATCTGTTCTTCAATAGTACAAATAGGCTCATTAGATTTAATAAATTTTAATTTATGTACTCCCTTTTGGTTTCATATCTAGTATAGTCAAGTGAATATATATTCTCCATCTATTTCTAATTATATAAACTCAATACTAAAAATATTAAAGAAAATAATATTGTCAAATTAGAAAAATAAATTTTGGTTGGAATCCCTTATTTATTTTTCTTTAATAAGAAAGCATACAAATAATATACCAATGCAAACATAACTCCTGGAAAAATCAAAACTGTTATTATGGTTTTCAACGTATTAAAGGAAATATAGTCATGTCAATAGATACTATCTGTCAAGAGTTTAATTTCAATAATAAAGATGTAATTTATCTACAATCAATCTTAACTTCAATCCATACCAGATTCTCTTCTTTACCTAACTGAAGTTGTACTACGATGCCAGAATGGATACAAATTTTATTTGAAATAATCTACAATTTTAGAGAACTGGAAAATTTAATTTCCAAATTACATTTACTAATATCTAAAGATAATTGCAATTCAAATGAAAAATTTTGGAACTTTTTTCTCTAAAGAGCATTTTCTAACGTTTATGGAGAAAGTAAAAGGCAACTTCTATCCTCTATTGAAAACTCTTCTTGGACACTCAATTGCAGTATGTTTACTTGGAAATTTTGTTTAGAGCTTTTACAACCCCTGAAAGATCTTTTAAAATGAGAAAGGAAACTAATATTGAATGATAGTGATGTAAAAATCATTTAAAGACTAATTGGTCACATATGTTTTATGAATGTAATATGGTACGAATTTTTGGTCAAAAGTCAAAGAACTTTTTAAATTTTTATGGAATGATACCTTTATTTTAAAGAAAGAAATGGTTCTGTTTAATATTCTAGACACATCTAATTTGAAAAAAAGATTATTCATACTTTACATGGACAATACTTGCTAGGGCTAGAAAAACTGTCACAAGGAACTGGAAGACTTCTACTGAATCAAAGTTTGAAGAATGTCTCATTCTTTTAAAAGACACAGCAACCAAAGAAACTGCAACAAAGGAGAAAAGAATTTATGCCAACAAATTAAAGGACAACCCTTATGCCCCTTATTGACTCATTTTCTTCATCCAGTTAATTATTATAATTTTGTTTCTATGATCTCACATATCGTCTTGCTTATTTTTTTTTTTTATAATCTTGATCCCAGGTCTTTTGTATATATTGTAAATAGTTACATTATAGTTTTCTTTTCTAATAACAAGAATTATTTCAATGTATATGTTATATTAATGTCAAATTTTATTAATCTTATCTATTTCAATTTGTTTTCTTAATAAAACACTTTAACCAAAAAAAAAAAGAAGACTGAAAGAATTAAACCCAGGACTGCCTTTGCATTATAAACTGCATTAACAGCTTATGATTTAATCATTTGGACTAAAGTGGCACACATTGACAGGTAACAAATGTTAATCAGACAATAAAGACACCTGACCATGCCATTTTCTACAATTTATATAGCCATACAACTGGAAAAAAGACCTGCCTAATCTGCTAGCATGGACACTTCAAATAACAGGCAGAGCTAAACATCTCCAAAAAAAATAATAATCTGATGCCATGTTTTATAATTAACTATTCCACTACAGTGCAAGCACTTGCAATGTCCTTCATTTTGAAAGTATAGCAAACATACTAAGACATTACATCATGCCTGAAATAATATTTCTCTTTCCAGTTGCATGGAATACTTAGAAAATAAAAAGCACCACAGTGTCCACAATAGTTGTTTAAAAATCCAACTTTTCAGTTGCATGGAATACTTAGAAAATTAAAACCACCATAGAGTCCATAGTAGTTGTTCAAAAATCCATTATAGTAGAGGTATAAACAAAACACAACTTCTTCTTCTTTTGGCTTTTCCCGGTTAGGGGTCACCACAGTGGATCAATGTCCATTCATGACTGGCAGTGGAGTTTTACGGTGTCGAGTTGCCAGCCTGGTGCCCAACCTTCCACAGAAGGCACACACATGCACGCACTCATGCCTATGGCCAATTTAGTGTGTCCAATCCACCTACAGCATGCCTTTGGAATGTAGGAGGAAAGTGGAGCACCCGGAGGAAACCTACGCGACCACAGGGAGGACATGCAGACTCCGCACAGAAGGCACCCCAGCCGAGGATCGAACCGGAGAACCTCTTGCTGTGAGGTGGCAATGCTAACCACTGCACCACCGTGGCTGCCCATAAACAAAACACAACAAAGCATAGAAACTGATATATATGTATCTGTGCAGGCTTACTATCACAGTTACAGGAAAACAGAGTGTTGTAAACTGCCACAGCTATTGGAAAACAATGAATGCTCCAAATTACCAAAGCTACAGGAAAACATAAGTGCTGGTGACAACCACAGCTACAGGGAAAACAGAGTGCTGCAAACTACCACAACTACAAGAAAACAAGAGTGCTGCAGACTGCTAGAGGAAAACAAGAATGCTGCAAACAACCACAGCTACAGGAAAAAAGAGTGTTGAAAGCTACCACAGCTACAGGAAAACAAGAGTGCTATAAACTACCAAGGTTGCGTATCAGACTCTTTCTTTTGATTATGCTTCTTAATTTGATTTCCTTGAAAATGTTCATGAATTTTTGCATGTCTATAGGCTGCAAGAGGCATGACATGATTTTACAGTTTAAGAGAATGAGAGGTACACATTTTAAGGCTTATAACCGATATTCTTATTTCAATGGAAAGGCTGTGCAGGTCAGTTTAGTACACAGAAGCCATAAACTACTACTGACCCCAAAGATCTTCACTGATGTGCAAGCTTTTCTAGATGATTTATTTCATAGCTATATTTATTTACATGTCAGGTATATGCATTTGTTAATGAGGGTTGAGCACTAATCACAATGGACCACCCTCAGAGTCAAAAAATGAGTGTTGACTCAGTAGAAAGAGATATAACAAAAAGCTGTTACAACATTTTGCAGTGTTTTAAAATGTCTAATCAAGAATGTTGCTTAGTAAGGTATTTTGACATTTTTTACTGTAAAGACAGATGAAATCCTAGGTGTCTGTAACAAAATGTGATATCTTACAAAGAAGAGAAAGATTGCCAAGGAAGTTTGAACACTTCAGGAAAAGTGGATTCAGTTTGGTTTCATTAGTAGGAAAAGAATGCTATCCTGTGCTACGTGTAGAGATGGACAAGCTGTAAATAAGAAATCCAATGTTTACAGTCAGTTCATGGCAAAACATGCTCACATGCACAATATATTATACTGATGCACAATGAAAAGTATTTAATGTGCTGGCAGCAAAACTAAAGAAGGTGCAAAATGAGCTGACATAGTTAACTTCATCTGGGCTTTTCATTTGGTTTGTACGTTAAAGCCACTCACTGACAGATATTTTCTGAAAAGCATACTTCTTGAAGTGGCTCCACACCTGTTTGCAGACTTCCAAGAAACAGGCAAAATAATTCATCAGATTCAAGATTTGCCAATGCCTGCTAAGACTGTGAAGGACCATGTCCTACAACTATTTCAGGCTGTGACTCTTAGGTACACTATGACAGTGTAACATCTTTGCATTTTTGTTAGCACTACATGAATCCACACACATCAAGAACATTGCAAAGTTTGCAATAATGGTTTGTTTTGTCAACAGGAGTATGGTAAAAGATAAACTACTTAGCATTTGATTGTTGAAAGAACAAACCAGAGGAAAAGATACTTTTACTTGTGTTTTGGATTACTTTCTAAATGAGAACATACCTGTGGAAAAGTTTGCTAGTGTTTGCACTGATAGAGCCTCCACCACCACCACCACCACCACCACCATGAGTGGTTTCCAAAAAGAGCTAGTGAAGATGCAGCAGGAGAAGCAATAAAGAACAATTTCCACATTCCCATGTTATTTAATAGAGGTCTCTATGTGTCCAGTCTGTTGAACAAGAGATGGCAAATTGTACAGTATCGGTTGTAAAAACTGTCAACATGATTCTTCCAGGGATATAAATCAAGACCACTTTTGACATATTCTAGAAGAGCTAGATTGAGAATATTCTGGGCTACTGATGTATAACAATGTCCAGTGGCTTCCTAGAGGTAGAGTCTTGAAGTGATATGAAGACCGTTTGGCAGTAATCAAGCAGTTTGTACATGAGAATGATACTGTATATGAAGAGTTACACAGTTGCCGATAGATATAGAAACCTTACTTCATGGTTGACTTGAATTGTCACCTGAACAATCTAAATGCTGGTCTTCAAGGAAGGGGCAATGTTGTACTGTCACTGTGTGACCAAGTAGTAAAATTTTCATGAAAACTAACAGTTTTCCAGAATGCCCTAACAAGATGAAGTCATTATCATTTTGAACAGTGATAGAAGTTTATAGCAGAGAAACACAAGCAGGAACCCAGCCAAGAAATATACTCTCTGGTGCTGAAAAAAGTACTTACTGGGCAGATTACCAACTACAATCACCATTTAATTATTCTGACAGTATGTGGCAAGTCTCCAGTTTATTACCCTGCCACATCAGTCACTTGTGAATGAAATGCAAAATCTTCACTGGTGATTTTGAAGTGGAAGGTATGAAAATAAAGGAGGTGCAGATCTCAGCAAATAAATTTAATATGGAAATTTAAAACTTTAACATCTGGAAATACTGAAAACAGAGGTAGTGGCAGCACACCAAGTGGCTGAGAGAGAGGCTGCATGCTTATTTTCCAAGTTTGAACATAACTACCAGATATCGTCAATAAAGCAACTTGCTTTATGTGCTTATCTCTATGTATCTGTGGAAGCAGGTGTTCTTGCACAAGAACTCTATTAAGAATATGTTCCACTCCTCTTTAGATATGTGCACTCAACTAAAACGTACCAGCTATCAGCAGAAAGGCAAAACGATACCAAGGCTGACATACTAATATTTACATTTATCTTAACTGCAAATACCACTTTTCCTTTTGCAACAGTCATTTGTTTTTGCAAAATGTACAATGTGGTGAAGTAGTTTTTCATTGACATTGTCATTAGCAATTTTGTTTTAAGAATGAAGTCTCACAGCATTTGTTTGCTGCCTAGCTTTGCAGCATAGTGCTCCATAAACAGTAAACAAATGTGTATAACAGTGCTGACAATACTGTGTAAGGACAGAAGTGCACCTTTATAAATTATTTTCAGTAACTGTTCTTAGTGAAGCTGGTATCACAGAGTTCACATTCTGGGTCATATTTATGGCAACAGTCTTAGCAGAAAGCACTGTGCCATCCTATAATCTATTTTCATGTAAATGCTCTTTGTCAGGTACATGTATCACATTCATTACTGTCAGATAATTATACTTCCTGGTACTTTGCTTGCTTAGTGATTTTAATAACAGAAGTCCTAAGGTATTCATTTGCTGTACAGCTTTGTTGCACAGACCTCCACAAATATTGACCTAAGGTGAAGAACAGTACCTGGAAAACTGCATAAAGACAGTAGTGTACCCATATAACTTATTTGCAGTAACTGCTGTTTTGTGAAACTGTACTGTTCCTTTTATGTAAACCAATATTTAGTTTGTTCAAGTACATTGTCCTACATATTCACAGTAGAAAGCAATGCATTGTACTATAAACTGTTTTCAGTGAAATGTTCATAGTTAGGTATATTTATCAAATATGGCAGTACACATATATAATTTGTTTTCAATAAAATGTTCTTTTTCAACATAGTCTGTGTCTATCTTTCCTGAGCTAATGTTTATTTTTCCATAAAATGACATGTATATGGAATAGGTAATTGTAGCCATTATTTTTTAAATTATCACAGTCAGACAGTTGAGATGTGCACAGTCAGTAAATGGCTACAACTGGTGGGTATGGCAACAGTTTATGGCGAAAGTGACTCACTCCCCCTCCTGGCATAATTTGTTTCCTTCAGTTAAACACTCATATTTTAAGCAAAATCAATCAACTTCTTTTGATTTATACCTCATTCCTATTAGTACTACTGATGTTTCTATCAGTGTCCATTAATTTTGTGGTTCACAGAAAATTTTTCTCCTCTCTTTGGAAAATTTCCACTAGAAGCAAATGTTATGATCGTTTCAAATTTTGTACAGAAAGCCATGGATATGGTTTAAAATGGTACTTTCATCCCAAAAATGCAGCAGTTGTGTTATTTTACAGGAAACATGCCCACAGCTCTGATTACTTATAGTTATGTGTCACACTACTTTCAGAGGATGTAGACTAGGCTTCTTGCTGCAGGCAGTGCCTCTATACACCTGCAGGTGCTGCCAGTTTAACAAACCAAGCTACCACCCTCCCACAAGGATGGACAAGTCACTGTGGGTGACTGAGCCCCATTCTTCCTTGCTTGTTCCCTCCACATGCCACTTGTTGATCATGCTTATCTGGAGCACAGTCACAGCTTTATCCCTCTGTACCACAGAGGCAGGTGATAATACTAGAGCATCTGAGGAATGTGAATCTTCATGGTCGGAGAAAAACACAGTGAGAAATGTTGAACTGATAAAGCAAACTCATCTCTAGATGAAAGTGGAGACGAACTAATATCACTTTTTTTTCCTTATTTAAGGCCTTCAATGTACTGAAAACTCTGAAGACACTAAGTATATGCCATCTCCCTGTCTTTCACAGTCTATAGGATGCAGAATGAAAACAGTGGAACTGGTTCCTTTGGAAAGAGAAGAGCTTTCCCTTGGCAGTGTGTGTGTGTGTGTGTGTGTGTGTGTGTGTGTGTGTGTGTGTGTGTGTGCGTGTGCGTGTGCGTGTGTGTGTGTGTGTGTGTTTTGTGTGTGTGTTGGGGGGGTACCATAAAGATGTTAGGCTCATCAGTCTCAGTAAATTCCTAAACCGTCACTGAAACATCCAACATCCGGCCCAAAATCATGTAGTTTGCAGCAATGCTGGTAAAAGCTCAATAGGTTTCGTTTTAAATTTGCCATTATGCTTACACCAGATGGGTATGGATGTCTCAATAGATCTAGCCAAAAGGAAGTGAAATTTGAGTTATTAGGCAGCAGCCTCAGTCCCATAATTTGCTGGGGAGCTATACCATTTGTGATGGTTAGCAAGATTAGTAAAAAGTAAATAATCAGTTTGGGAGTTATCCCTGAAATAGAGGAATTATTAGGGGCCAAAAGTAGTGTTTTATAGAGAAGAACACAATGAATTGGTTGGATTTGACTAGAGAAGGGTTAAAAACAAGATTGCACAACTGGGAGAAATGTTTGTTAGAACAAGATCAAGAAGGTTAACATCTCTGGTGGGTAGAGGGACACTTTGGTCAAGTGTGATGGCATTTACAAAGTCCAGTAATCCCTGGAAAAATCTGTTAGTAACAAATGTTCGCCAGTTTATGTGCAAATAGTTGATGTCACCCATGAAAAATGTATTTGGTTTGACTACTAACTTTTATAACTAGCTAAGGTATCCTGCATGCTGTGAAGGTGTCAAATGAGAATCTATAATTGGTTATAACATGATAATTAATTGTACTGTATGCAACTAGGACTTCAACAATTTCCAGATTTGTATCATGCAAAATCTGCTGAAAAGCAATGGAGTTACACATAAATACAGTTACTCCTCCACAGCTGCTGGTGGGTATTGATGCATGGCAGGCATTGTACCATGGAATGCACGGAGTAATGCCACTATAATGGAACCAGGTTTCTGTAATTATTCAAATGCTGATGTCTTTGAAGTTAAGGAAGATTGCAATGTCAGACATTTTGTTGTTTATGCTTCTGGCATTTAATATTACTAGCTTATCCAGATTGTAGTTTGATATGTTGGGATGTCCATCATGTGACCTCTGCCTATAAAAGGCACTATGGGGAAGCAAAATTTTTGCCACTATGCAAAATCCTTGGGGTGAAGGATGCAGGTCATCCTTGGCAAAGCAAGTGGCTCTATTGAGCATTTCATCTCATGCAGATATAAACACCGCATCTCCCAAGAATGACATCAGTTTATTAGCCAACTACTGCAGCTAATTTTGTTATCCTTGAATTTAAGCATAATTTTTGGTGATAGGAAAATGTTGCTCATTACCAGGGTGTTGCTGTCTTCAAAAACATGAGCACAGAGCTCAACAATGTCTCTCTATGCAACTGCCCCCGGGTGGAACAACTGAGATCATTCACTCCCATATGGGCCTATGGACCCTAGAGACATCCCTAATCCTTGCACCAGAAAGGCATCTGCTACTTTATCCTTAGCCAGCCTGTTAAGTGTTATGTTCATATGTCTTACAAAGACATTTCTGGGATATGCTGCAGGCATATGGGATCTTAAGGGTAGAGGCTTGCAGCACGTGTGATTCCCAAAAATAGCAGATGTGGGTGCAGAGGCAGATGTTTTAATACTTGTACTACAAGACTTAGATAAGCTAATAAGACGTCTAGGAGGCTTAGGAGGCTGTGAATGTGTCATAAATGTCGATATATAATTAGGTACATATTTTGTATTTTATTAATAAATAAAGTGCGGTTTTACTCCTGGTGCGCTATTTCCATTTTTTGTTATTTATTCAAATATGTGTATACATAGCACATACAAGAGTTGTTCAGTTTTGGTTGTGAAATGCACCAGTCCTACAAGCCATTTGACTTAACTCTCAATAATTCCATAATATAATGAAATAAATAACAGCATTATAAGAGTTAAATGCTTTCATCCAAAAAATCAGGTCTTCATTAGAACTATTTTTACAAGATTTCAAAGATTTAAATAATCCATTTAGTAGCCACATGACTAAACCATTACTTAGGTTTAAAGTGCACTTGCCCACTAAGATAAAAATAAATACAAATTCAATTATTTAAAATACAAATAAAACACTTCACAAGTTCATAATAAAATGTCCATTCTAATAGAGAAAGATGTTTTTTCCACATTTGTTGAAGCTCATAATTTGGTAGCACTTTTAATTTACTATCAGATTGACTGCAGCCTACGATTTACTGTCTGCACCAGTGTCATCAATATTTATGTAACTAAAGCAGCAATATGGCATTTGAGTCTCAGCACTAGTGCAACTTAATACTCACAAGGTGATTGGCTGTAAAAGGCTTCTGCTAAATTTGCACCACTGTTTTGGGTAATAGACAAACCATGCCACACCCAAATTAGCTTTGCAGTCTACAGCAACATTCCAGAGCTGCAGTAATTGGCTCCTATGCAAAAAAATACTCACTATTTATTATTATGGCTTTCAAGGTACTTACTTGGCTCAATTTCAGTGCCACAGCCAGCACAAAGAAAATTCTGAGCAGCTACGACAGCTTCTCTCCTACATTAGTAAACAGAAACATTACCAGATTACTAGAATATTTTTACACAGTTATAATCAAATATGTCAAATATTCAGCACATACATTATTTGAAACATATTTACTTGCACTACATTCTTTTTAATTTCAAAATTAGTTACTGAAATAGAACTTTATTCAAATGGTATACAACAATAAATATCTAGAGTATATTCATTAAGTCCAAAAGTCATACAAAACAACAAATACACAATTCAAAATCTGTTTGAATCTGACTTATTTTCAAATGGCCATATGCACCTTGAATATACCATAACAGCACAATAAGTTTCAAGGGTTGTACAAATTAAACACAATCTAACATTGACTATAATATATGTAATAGTGAAAACTTACAGTGAAACATAACCCTAAACGTCTAGTATATCAAAGAAAAAGGGCTTTTATGCTTTCATGAAAACACTAGACATTTTTATTTATTTGAGTTTTAAATTTCATATTGTGTATGTTTTGCTGAAACCACATAATCTGTCAATTATGTTTTATTTAGACCACATTTGTTATCCCAAAAGAAATAAAACATTTTTTTTTACTCATACATTGCAAAAAGGAATCCCAAACAAATTTTGTGGATAAATAAATAAATAAAAGCTGTAAAATATTGCCGACTCTGTTGGGTTGAAGATGGTATAAAAAATAAAAAAATAAAAATGATGTGGGAAGTGGGACATGGGGAGGTCAGAATGTAATAAATGCACCCCAATGAAGGAGGAAGGAAAAGGAAGGGTCAGAGGACATGGGTGTTTTTCCCGGAGAAAAAATAAGGACTTGCGAGTTGTTGGAAAATGGCAGAGCAGAATTGGTTTGAGATGCAGCATATAACATAATGGATACTACATAACGGAAGCACAGGATGGTATAATACAAAAAATGTAGGAAGTGGCACACAGACAGCATGCAGACAGCACAGAAAATCAACACATTACCTTACCTCAGAAAAATCTTTTCCATAAGACTACCACTGCATAAGACACATACCACAAACATACAAAAATGTACTACATTAGACATATCACCTTACTTTACCCTTTTTTTAACCCTAACCAGTAACACACACATCTATTCACACACGATCTATCATCTACATTAGCCCTTATGCTAATCCTAAATCAATATACACACACTTACCTTGCTCTATCATATTCACCCTTTCAGCATAACACACACACACACACACACACACACACACACACACACACACACACACACACACACACACACACACACACACACACACTCACCACTCACTCACTATACCAAACATGTACATAACACACTTAACTAGTCAAGTCAACAAAGTTACAAATCAACACACACACATAAGTATATATTCCCTTTTTCTCATTTAAATCTTCCTGCTCTGAGGATCACAGTTGCAGTCTTCTGAATTTCAACAGGAATAGAAATAGAGTGAAACAGCACCATTTTAAGTCTGATAACAGCAAATGTAAACTAAGATTGAGGCCTGCATGAGTTCTTCAATTCTAATATTATAGGCACAGCAATTGGAAAAATGCCAAAACCAGAAGAAAAGCAAGGATTGTGGAGATTTTAGAAATGATGCACCCTCTTACAAAGTATGTGTCAACACATTTCAGATAGCTATGCCCGTAACAAAACTAGTATACCAAGCTGTAGCTTGGGACTGCAGCTCTAAACAAGAGAAAACTTCTGAAATACTCAAATAACTAGATACAGCAGTACCATCATTAAAAATTCTATAATGCACATAAGCAAATTATTTTTCAATAGATTCCAGTAAGGATGGTACAACATTTGCACACAAGACGTGATGAGATAAAAAGGAACTGTTGGAATGATAGAAATCACATGAATAGTCTGCAGTACAGAAATACAAACAGATACAGACCAAAGACTCTCACAAAGCATATTCAAAAATTCCTTGTACAAAGCACCTCCAAGGCTGTAGATGATGTTATTTAATCTACAGAAGCATGGTCTGATAAAGTACAGATAAAGCAAGGAAATACACAAAACTGATTTGTTAAGTTGAGCAAATTTATCAAACACAAAATAAATCTTAGAAGTAGAGATTTTATTTATTTTGGTAGTTGTTTACTGATTTCTTAATTAATCAATTAGTTAATTGGTAAGGTGGGCTAGTGTAGGGAACATTTTCATCTATAACCCAATAAAAATGCATTAATTATAGTTATAACATTATACAAAGACATTCATGTCAAAGTTAAATATATTTAGTGAAGTAAATAAATGAATCATAAAAGGAAAGTTTAACAAAATACAAAATGTTCACCTAAAGTATTCTATGGGCAATAGCACAGTTACCTATGACAGTAAAAAGTAAAAGACTTCTGTGGCTGTATTGACACAGACTTGTAACTGCAGTTACTGAAAGAACTCAAAAGGAAAAGTTAGCCACATCAATCAGTAAGGAAAACAAAGATTTATTTTATTTCAATGAAGAAATATATTTGTTCATTTGTTAATCGGGTAGGTAGGCTTGTCCCAATACCCTTTTCAGTCTCAAACCAGGCACAGTGAGTATTTAACAATACAGAGTAGTTTTGAATATTACAAAGCAATAGAAATGTTGCAGAACATACAGTGTGATACAGAGTTTTTTCAAGTATTAAAAGATCTTAATATAGCTGACTCTAGGAACATATATTTGAAGATGCTTGGAAAATGAACATGTTTCATAGCACACATATAAGAATTTATTTTTTTATACTTAAAGCATATATTTTCATATTTAAAGCTCAGTTTTAATGATTATCTTATTAGTGTTTGCTTTATGTTTACTGCAGCACGGTGCAGACTGAAAGCATTATACTGAATGGTCTGTGTCTATCTTTTTGCCCATTAAAGAAGTGCAGCAGTATTTACTTTTTATGTATGTGACAATCCTTTGTCTGAATTTAATGTAGCCTGTTATTTTTCTAGGGTTATAGTGAGGTAGTGCTACTTAGCAGGTTAAATGATGCTAGGTTTTCAGCAATGTCAAGAATGAATAGAGGCTTTTCAAAAGACAGGTTGTTTTATTCCTGTTTATGGAAGTTATATGGGAGGTTTTTACCACTAGTTTTTGTTTTTCCTCTCAAGGTGGGACAGTACTTTTCATAGAATAATTTAAAGGTGAATGTTGAAAGTAACAAGGCAGACTGGGCTGTGGTTAGGCTTGCCACCCTTCATTGCGCCCAAAACTGGACCAAAGCCACACCCCTTGAGCCTCCCCCAACACCGCCATCTCCTTCTATCGACCCACCTACCTCCCATCCATTTTGTGACATCATAAACTCGTCAGGGGGAGGAATAATGTCCTCTTTCCTGGACATTAGCACTACTTTTCTTAGATAAAAACAGAAATTTTACAAACTCGGAAACTCTATTATTTAAAACAGAACATCAGAGTTTGTACAGGGCTTTCCAGATTACCAGACAATCAATTTGTTTTCCAGATAGTCTGGAAAAATTGGATATGTGGCAACCTTAGCTGTGACTGGTAATTAGTTTATTTTCAATAAGTTTCAATCGTGTTTGCTTCTGTTGGGATAGAAGAATAAAATGATATAATGGTTTTAATTTTGTAAGCATTTTTAGAGGAATTTGGTGTAATAATATGGATTGTGTATTCCAGAAGGGGAGTTAATACACTGTAAAAGCATGCTGATCACAAGGGGATAATATGAAAAGATATTGAATAGAGGTTTTAATTGCTCACCATTCTTCTCTGCTGTCATAGTAGTGTGCATTTTAAATAACAGGATGGGCTCTATATAGTTTTTTACCTGTATAATTTGATGTTTACTTGCAGCTAAAAATATTAAACATTTACATTTTACTAATTTTTGGTAGGTACCGAATAACAAACCTACAGTTTTTATGGTGTTCATTTTTTAGATTGTTAGCTGTGAGTAGCCGGCATAATCAAGAAGTAATTTGGTAAATCTTTTCTGAATGTGAGTTACAGATGCATCCACTCTACTGAGGAAGTTGTATGCAGTTTGTGATGTCATCTATAGAAACAGAGAACATAATGATTTCAAGACAATACAGTTGTGTAAGTAAACTCACTAAAACAGTAGATGTTTGAATAATCACTGCCACAGTAGCCTAAGCTATATGGGTTATACCTGCAGAGGATATAATAGCCAGATTCCAAAGCTTCAGGATACCTTCAATGAGCCCAAGCCATTAGTCAGATCAAGCTGAGCTGACAAAACAGAAAGGTTTGTATGCCAAGCCCTTCAGAGCTTTGATACCAACTGAGAGAGTAAAGCTAAGCTCGAAGAGGACATTACAAGGGAAAGAAAAGTACATGTCCAACACTGGCATGAAAAAACACACCAAAAATAAGAGGAATGGAGCAGCTAATGCAGTACTGATCATTTGAACATCTACTGTTATAGTAAGCTTAATTACACAACTGCATCATGGTATTCATGCTGATCACTGCTGCAGTAGCTTAAGCCATATGGATAGATTAGCATGGCTTACTAAAACTGGGAAGTGGATGGAGGAGGGTCCAAGAGCCCCTGAAGAATGGTGTAAAAATTGATAATACTGTTCTGTATCATAATTAACTGGAAACACTGTAATGAGACTGAGAATGAAAAGTCTTTATCTGTTAATTACCCAAACTCATGCCTCTCCTTGATGGACCAAGTCTTGTGTACTTCCCAGAATGAATTTTACAAACATAGTAGTTCATTTAATAAGGCTTTATTGATGTTAATTAACAGTACTGATAAACAATTAGTGTTCAGAGTTACTGCACTTCATATTCTGATTGCCCTGAACATCTTTATTTGACCTGTCTTCTGTGCTCAGGCTCAGGTGTCTGCAATCTTCTCTGAAGTAACAGGTTGAACAAACTCACTAACCTTAACTAAACTGCTATCCTGAACACAACATATTATATTGCTTCAGTCCAGTAATTTTTCTTATTTACTTCTTCTAACCTTGGTCTCAGGCTTTGTCTCATATATGCTTTATTTTAACATTCCATTAAGAAGCATTCGGTAGCTGAGAAGATTGCATATTTTCCTTGAGAAAAGAACATTGTATATCTCTGTAATTTTTACACATTGTATGCTTAATCTTTTCTTTGTAATAAACTGTTTCTTATGCTTGATCAGAAAGGTTATTTTTCTTTCTGCTTAACTGTCTTTTATGCATAAATGAAACACAACTTATTTTACCCTTTAGACTGTCTAATGTCTAATAACTACTTTAAAATGAAAGTCCCTAATCTAACAGCTGCCCCTGAGGTCCATGATGAAAGTCTACATGAGCCTACTTCTGTAGTTACCTTACATTTATATTGATAACTATGGTATACAGCTTTATGTTACCTGACTTATAATCTGAAAATTAAAAAAAAAAAATTATTTGGTAAACCTGCAATTTTAATTTTGACCACTAGGTGTCACTTGAGAATTTATGGCCTGTTTGGATTGAAGATTTTTTTTTTACTTTATGCTTTAATTATAACTAGGGAATCATTTTCTTTATCTGGTGAATAAACTTGCAGTTTTAATTTTGACCAATAGGTGTCACTTGAGCACTTATGGCCTGTTTGGATTGAAGTCTCTTAACTTTATGATGTGACTTTATATTACCGAGATTTATAGTCTTTAGAATCTTTAAGTCTAACTTTTGATGTATGAGTGATATATTTAAAACCTGTACATTATTCTTAAAATGAATGTATTTTAATTCTGAGGTGTTTAAATCTGATTAACCTGTCATTGTGAATTTTTATTTAAGTTAGACAGAGTATGAACTGTTAACCCTGCCTATTTTTCTTTTATATCTCTTATGCTGTAATGGTAAAGTTACACTGTTTATTACCTATGCTTTTTTACCTTATGAACTGGTGCTTTAGTGTATTATGTCTTTTTCTTATAGCAAATGAAACCTTTTCCTGTCGTTATAGATTTACATACTTACACATAGTACTGTTTGTTTTTATTGTGTAGCCTATCAAGCATGATGGACATTTTCTGAAAACTAATTGAAATCTGCACTAAAAAGATAACTTTTTAAGTGGTCTTGAAACATAATTACCATATTCTGTGTTAACTTGTATCTATAAATTTTTATTTAAATTAGCTCTATAATGCTACTTACCTTTTATAACTTTTATGAATATTTATGGTCTATAATAGTTTACTAAGATTTGCACTTTCTGTATTTCAAGTCTATACCTTTGCACTGTATGCTAGTGTCCTTAATTGTGGACTAATGTGCAATCATTTTGTAAAGTGTACTGTAATTTGTAAAGCGTGCACTGTAATCTGTAAACTAATTGACAAATTGAGACTGCCCTGTTATGCCTTGAGTGCACTGAATAACTATTACTACCTATTCTTCAGATAACTTACCTTAATAGTTTACTAAACTTATAATTTCTGTATTTCAAGTCTATACCTTTGCATTTTATATTGGTGTATTTTTTTAATTTTCTGACTAATGTAAAATAATTATGTAAAGTGTACTGTAATTTGTAAATAATTAACAAATTAAACCTGCCATGTTATACCTTGAGTATAATGAATAACCATTACTACTTATTATTTAAATAACTTATTTTAATAAGCCTATAAAATAATTATGTCACTTTACCCTTAACTAATGACTAAATAATGTAATTCTGTTACTTTACTCTTAAACTAATGACTGAATAATGTTTTGAGATTTGAATGAAATGTACTATACTGAACACATAACTGAATATGAATGCTATTTTCTGAAACGATTGAAATTTACATTAGTGTATACTGAACATTTAAAATAGCTGTGTATATTCTGGAAACTAACTAAACTAATACTAAAAGAATATCTTTTGCCAGTGTTAACTAAACACAGATAAAAGCATAACTGAAACTGGTACTACTGTACAATTATCTGAAAACATGAGAACATTCTGATTGTCTGAACATAGATAAACCAAAACTAATACTATTGTACAAGTGTCTGAAAACATGAGAACATTTTGACAGTGTTACCTGAACACAAATAAACTGAAATATGTTATTGTTATATTATGGAGACTAAACTATTAATATTTTTGTCAGCATTGACTGAACATTGATAAAAAACTGAAACTAATACTGTTTATAACTGTTTGAAAATATACATACTTACTTTGCAAAAAAGAGGTCTATTGCTTTTACTACAACTGATGCATTGACTGTTAAACTGTACATATCTGTTATTTGCTTTTTCCCGCTTTTCAATGTACAAATGCAATGATACTTTTTCCTGCTTTTAAATGTACAAATGCAATGATGCTTCTTGATGCTGATGTACTGAAAGTTGCCCTGTAATGTTGCCAGATGGTCCATATTCCTGTACAGTTTTAACGCTATTGGTGTTTGCTATAGCAATAACCCACGCCTGGGTGTGGGTAATGCTGGATTTACCCATGGTTGGTGTGGTTTGGTCATGAAGGTGAAGCCAACCGTGGGTAAATCCAGCATTATCCACACCCAGAAGAGGGTTATTGCTATTATACAATGACATTATTTAAGAAAAAAAAAAATTACTTTTCTTAAATAATGGCATTGTAGAATGCCTCCTTGCTGCCCTTCCGCAGCTGTCTGGTATTCTGCAGCAGTTCTGATGTACTGCGCATGCGTATGCCTACGCAGTACATCAGAGCTGTAGGCAAAAGCAACGGAGAAAGGAAAATCTCTGTTGCTTTTAACAAACTGTCTCGCTATGTTAAAGGAGTTTAACATAGCGAGACAGCTTTAAAAAAAGCAATGGAGAAACTCTGTTGCTTTTTTTAAAGGTGTCTCGCTATGTTAAACTCGTTTAACATAGCGAGACAGTGTGAAGCAATGGAGATCTTGCGTTCTCTGTTGCTGTAAAAAAAGGGTTATAGTAATGGAAAAAGTCCGGATGACCAGACCTTTTTCCATTACTAAAACTCTCATTTACAATGTGCACGCTGACCAATCAGCGTGCACGTTTTTGAATATTAATGGGGAGTCATTGTATAATAAGTGTGTTGTAGTTATATGTGCTGCTGCTCTATTTTCTTATTCAGTACCCTTGCCTAATATCGTATTCTATTTCCATTCCATTTTAGCTTTTACCCAAATATTGTCCAAAAACTCACCACCAAGAGCGTACGAGCTAAGCAATCAAGTCGAGTATCCAAACAGCCTTGTCCACACAAGATTTAGTAATTGTATGCCACAGCTTTCACTTCATCATTTACTACCTTTTGCTATTGTTAATTTCTTTGGGAGCATGCTGCTATAGAACCTCTGCAAGGCCATCCCTCCACTTTTTTCTACTAATCTGTTGGTTTCCTAATCTGTTAGATACTTACCCCACTCCACTTCTCCCTAGTGCTTACAAACCCTCCTATGTTTGATATTGCACAGTGCACCAACACATCCTTCTAAAATTGAACTTTATGAAAGCATTCTATTGAGTTTGTAATTTCAAATCACCCATAACTATTGTTTTTCCTACCTTAGCCTGCTGGCTTGTGGAAATAGTTTTTTTTGCCACACTTGAAAGTGGGCATAACTTGCTTAGTTTGTCCTCCGTTTCACTCTGGGCTCACTCTGCCCCCTACCCTACCCCCATTCCCACCCACCCCCACTTGCATTAGATTTATACTTACTGTAGGTACACCTTCTAGCTTCCAGACCAATATTTTTCCATGCATCCTTACAGTCCCCTCCCCCTACCCTGCCTCTCCCTCTCCCTCTCTAACTACTCTACATCTCCTACCACCTATTTTAGCATTTCATATAATCTCACGTCCTTCTAAGTCAATTATGTACCACTTATGTCTTTTATCAACCTTACTTGTCCTTACTATTTCACTACTCCTATTATCCCTCTACACCACCACTCACGCTACAATAAATGCATCTCCCACAAAATCCACAACACTGACCACTCATTTACAACCTAACTTAAATAGTTACTCCAACATCTCACCATCCCTATTAGTAAGCAACACCCTATGCCTAGCCAAACCACACCTCACCCCCACCACCACTAAAGTAAAATTAACTCAACATTACCTACAATTACCATCACTAACAACTCACGAACCACACACACTCTATTACATCTCCTCCTAGTATTACCTCAATGTGGAAATGTTCACCCCAATTCAGGACCAGATAGCATACCTAAATTTACTCACAACCTTAAATCCCCTGATGTATACTTTGCAACTATCAATGCACATAGCCTCTGCAACAAAATTACTGAATTACAGTCTTGGCTCAGTCTCCACTCACCAGACATAGTAGCAATAACTGAAACCTGGCTTAAACCACATATATCTGACTCTGAAATCCTTCCACCAGGCTACAACATTCTTTGTTATGATAGGATCCATAAAAATATACATCCAAAACCAGTCCCTACTTTCAGTTGTCTAGAAATCCTAATGGCATCCCTCCATATAAACCCTAACAAACAACTCTGTATTGTCACCATCTATATTCCCCCTGGCCAAAACATCCCCCACTTAGAAGACTTCCTAGGTTGGATTAACCATAGTTCTCCCAAGAAACTATCATTCTAGGAGACACTAACATCAACTGGCAAAACCTAACCTTCAAAGCTCCTAATACTAGCATTAACCTCCATAGTTTCACTCAACTTATCGTAGAGTCTACACATGCATTAAACAACCAGGCTGAAGCTATATTAGATTGGATTCTAGTATCCCTCCCCCACCACAACAGCAATACCAGTACCCTCCCTAACACTCTAAGCGACCACCTTCCTGTATACACCCACAGAACCCATCTACACATTCCCAACCTCACACATACATATCTATCAGGAACCTCACCCACTTTAACCAAGACACATTTATAACTACCCTTCAAGCTCAAAGCTGGTCCCCATTAAAATCGCTGCCCCTAGGTGAAACTGTTCAATATTATAATAACACCTTTCTTAACACACTAAACAGCCTAGCACCTCTTCGTACTAAATGCACAAAACCAAACCATGCCCCCTGGTTAGCAAAGCATACCAAACAAACCCTCCTGTCTAGAGACAAGGCCTGGACAATTTGGAAAAAATGTAGGACTATAGAAAATGAACAAAACTTTTAAAAACTTAGAAATGCTGCAAAAAAACTTACAATAACTGATAAGGAAACCTATTTCTCCTCTGAACTCTCCTCCCAAACTAATAATCCAAAACATTTCTGGAAATATGTATCCTCCCTTCTTAATCCAGGTAACATTCAAAATCCATCACCCACTCCCAATAAAAACCTTTTCCAGATAGCACAAAACTTTAATACCCTTTTCATTGATGGAATCCAAAAACTAATCAAGGACTAACCCTCAAAAACCAACCCAATCTCTAGTAATACCTCTATAGACAACTTAGTCCCAACTAATAGTGTTCCACCCAATCCACCCTTCTCACTACAACCCTTGCCTACATCCCTAGTTATAAAACTACTAACCAAATTAAAGCCCTGCTCACTCTCTGCTGATAACTTGCCACCAGAATACTTACAACTTGCAGCCAGAGCTATAGCTTAGCCTGTTACCATTCTTATCCATGATTCTATCACTGAATCTTATGTGCCCCAACTATGGAAAAAATCCATTATACACAAAAGAGGAAATGCTCATGATTTCTCAAACTACTGCCCATCTCTATTCTCTCCCCACTATCAGAAATCCTGGAAAAAATGTATTCAAACCCAACTACTAAACCACCTCATCAACAACAACCTCCCACTCAACACGGCTCAACCCTGGTCATAGTACAACCACAGCTTTACTGTCCTTTAGTGCTACTGTGAATAAAGCTCTTGATGCTGGCACATCCACTTCAGTACTCTTGTTGGACCTATCAAAAGCTTTTGACACAGTATCACACCCTAAGCTGTTAAAACACTTAGAAAAACTTGGATGCCCTCGAAGTGTAATAACCTGGTTTTCCTCTTACCTAAATGATAGACAGCAATCAGTTAGATGGCAAAACCAACAAACAGATTACTTAGCAAACAACACAGGTATCCCACAAGGATCCATTTTAGGACCACTACTCTTCAATATATTTATTAATGATCTAAATCAAGCCTCCCAACAAAGCATATTGATTCAATATGCAGATGATTCAACCATCATTTCTTCTCCCAATAATTTTGAATCACCCAAGATGCCTTCTCCTTCATAGAAACCTGGTTAAATGACACCCAATTAATGCTGAGTCCCCCAAAAAACTAAACTGTTAATATTCTCATCAAAACCTCCAGCTACAGAATTTAAGATTTTCTCCCATAATAAAACAGAAATTGAACACGTACAATACACAAAACTTCTAGGAATTATTACTGATGATAAACTCTCCTTTGAAAAACACATATTATATACAGTAAAGAAAGCCCACTTCAAAATGGGCAAATTATACTGACACAAACTCTACCTTGATAAACAAAGTAAGATAAAACTAGCTAACACTTTGCTTATTCCATCCCTCATGTATGGGAGCCCCATTTTCACCAGCCTGCAAACATCCCTCAGTAGTAAGCTGCAATCATGCTACAATAAGATAGCAAAATTTGCCTCTAACTTGTACAACCTCTCACAACACTCAGTGCTATCTCAAACCTGTCCTGGTAAGAATTTCACTACTATATCTACTTTACTCAACTAACTACTGCCCATAAATTAATTTTTCAACCTGACATATGTCCCACTCTCCAATCTATCTTATGCACATATGCCCCTACTCGAATCCTGTGCTCCTCAGAAAAAAACTTTCTAAATGTAGCTAAACCCAATAAGAGACCAGGACAATGTCTCTATTCATACAACATAGCCAAACTATGGAACAGCTTCCCCTCATCTTATTCTCAACTGGACTCCCAAATGGCCTTTAAAGATGTAGTAAAAAAACACTTTCTAAAAATCCAAGCTGTACACATGAAATGCAATGTAAGCCCCCTTAACCCCAAAACATGTATACCATGAACCTGCTTTCAACCCTTTCTGATATCCATCTTTCTCCCATGAATCATTTTTCTCCCACCAATGATATGCATCATTGTACTAAGTTCACTGACTACTATCACATGGTTTGAAAGGATGTTATACTTTACTAAAGTCTATTACTATTTTCTGTTACTGAAAGTATATTATTGAACATTCCATGTGCATCTATTTTCAACTCTGTACTTTGCTTTTGTACTAGTGCTTGTATAATAATTGTATAACTATTTTGTTTGCTATGTTTGTTTAACCGTGGAGCTTTTCTCCCTGGGCCTCCACTGAAAATGGGTTCTAACCCAGTGGACTTTCCCAGTCAATAAATGTCAATAAATAAATAGATAAATATATAAACTCATACATTTTAACTTTAAACAATCACTGAACAAATAATTGAAACACATAAACAGTCAACTTCTGCACCACTGCTCTTACCAAATTTGTCTCTGCATTGTCCCAGTCGCTGATGAGGCAAAGGAAGGCCTGCTTTAATGATGAAGTGCCCTCTTTATAGTTAGGCCTTTTAAACCTCTTATTTTCATTTCTTGTGCAAGGCTCGATAGCTAAAGTTCTTGATTGTATTTAGTATCAGGTCCTTAACATAACATTTGCATCTTTAACAATTATAAACTGATAGCATTGCTTGTTGCCCTGAACTTATTTACATTTTTCTGCATGAAATAAACATTTACTGCTAATAAACTCTTGCAAGTCTGTAAGCAAATTGATAGTAATAAAACACTGTGCACTTCTGCACCTATATAAAATCAGTCTTAACTGTTGAACTTTTTACATTTTGTCTCGTGACCCTTAGACTTTAACATACTGTTCTGTCAGTGAAAGTCCACCTACTTTTTTACCATAACCATTTCTTTAGCTGGGGTCTATATTATAAACACGAACGTTTACTTACCTGAATACCTAAACATCGACACATATTCCGTGAACCGCATATACACCGAACGCCCTAAACCACGAAATTCTAAAAGTTAAACTGTCATAGTTGTCCCACCCCCATCGCCCGCTACATACTACCTACACAAACTAAATAAATCACATATATATATACACTAACCAAAATCCTACTTCTAACCCTAAACTAAACCCTACTTCTAACCCTACACTAAATCTTACATATACCACCATGTAGGCACTTAACTTAACCTGCACCTTAACCTTAAGGTCCGTAACTATCGCACACTTACCTACGGAGCTATACTGCAGAAGGGCCAACCATGACGATTCGATGTTTCTGCTTTCGCACTTCTGGACGATCGATGTTTTTGCGGTTCGATGCAGATGTGTCAACATTTAGGCGTTCGGGTAAGTAAACGTTCGTCCTTATAATACAGACCCCTTTAGCTGATGTAATTTAACTTTTCAGTAGTACTGAATGCTGCAAGAATTTATTATTACTGTCTACAATTTTTGGGGGGATAAAAAGTAAAACTATAAATGCATTAAATGGATAGTACTGTCTTTAATACAGCTTGCTAGGCTGGCTGTAATCTGAGCTGGTGTGCTTGGCAAACTGCCATTTCCATACGAAACATATACAATCTGAAACTGATTACATAATGTACTCTTTTATACATGGTATCTGAATGTTTAACTGTGTTGTCACTTTTACAATATAGCATTGACTTTAAATTTTGCATTCTGTAAACTAGCAAACATTATTTTGTCTCTGTCTATATCATTGCTTATTATTTATGCATTGCAGCACTTAAATACAAAACTCTTAGCTAATGACTGCTAATCAAAACAATAATACAAACATTAACTTTCCAAGTCTGTAACTGTAAACCCTTTATTCTGCAAATTAATTTGACTATTAGTTCTGATATACCTTACAAGACATAGAGGTATCTGTTTACCCTTTTTTCCTAACTGCTCACACCCAATATATCTTTCTGAGCACTTCAGCTGCATCAGCTGAACTGGCATTTATTTTATCTTTAACCCATAGATCCGCATGTTCCTGTCATAACCAATTCTTTAAAATCTGTAAATTTGCAAAAATCTTGTCAATGAAGTTTAACTCTAATGAAATGTTTATACCTAGTACAGAGCTGTTACATTTTGAACTGTTAGCTGCTGTAATCTTGGACCTTTTAAATTCTGACAAAACTGCATTTGTGTCTTTTAATAAAGATCTATGTGTAATTGAAACTGATTTATCTGTAAACAATGAAATATTGTTATCTCTTTAAACTTAAATAATGACAGATTAATGCTCTGATCTTTACAGATCTTACAGACAGCTATGGAATGCATTCTTTTACTTAGCATTGAAGTATGTTCTTCAGTTATACTGTAATTTACTGTATTAAAATCTGCACTTTGATTCCTCTTATCTCCCTTCAGCGCAAACATCACACTTGATTCTGAAAATAAAAAATTAATGTGAATTTGAGACATTGCCTGCATGTTATATACATTGACTGTGTTGATGTTTGCATGTTTAATATTGCAACATACTTCTGTAATTTGAATTACATGTATTACATTCTGAACATCTGTATGTGAACCTATACTACAACTGAAAGTATTATGTTCAACTGTATGTGCTGAAGCATTTATACAAGGATTAAGTCCAAACCCATAGTGACAGAAACTGACTCATAAACTTGCTTCTATGATTTAACCCTTTTGCGTTTAGAAATATTTAACATTCTTGAACTATCAATCTATCAAGGTGTGTTTTGCATTACTAAAATACTACTTTTTCTCAACTTTCTCTCCTGTCTTCTAGCTTTTTTGCCCTGATTTACCCCTGCGATTTGCCTGGGTGGACACCTAGACCTAACTAAATTAATACAGCTCATCCAAGCAATTGTAACAACTCTGCTGCCTCATCCCTTCTGAAATTAAACCAAAGAAGAATCTAAGGAAGTATGTGCATCGGCTGATAAACCTTTAATTCCTTACTGTTTAAACCTTGCTAGCTGTTTTATTACAGTCCCTGCCAGGAAAGCCAGCAGCCTACCCCCCTAGTTTCAAGCTTCTTTGCTCTTCCCCCTCTTCTCGTTCCCTCACTTATATTAGCTCCCCTTCTTCCTTCGGTCCAACTTGGTCCAGAGAATATCCTTGTGGACTTATGTGTACTTCTGTTTTTGTCCACTAGGTGGCAGCCTCCCCCTACTAACATTGACCTCACTTTACTCACTTAAGTATTCTCTCTAAGCTCTAAAACTTCTTGTCCTCACTCTATTTCTCCTACACTCTTTAGCCCACTCTATGGTCTAACATCTCTTCCCTCACTCTGTTTCCTAAACTCTCCTAGCCCACTCCTTCCCAACACATCCAGGTCCCCTCTACTTACCTTCAGCAAACTTACCCCCCTGCACACTGATAGGTTCTTGATCCTCTCCAGCCCTCTTTGGTTCTACCCGCTCCGTTCGCCCTGCGGGCTCACTCCGCTCCCCTACCCTGCCCCCTATTACCACCGCCCCCAGCACCCCTACCTATATTCCCCCCCATAACCACACCCACTTCCATCCTACTCCAATCAATCACATATTCTCTAAAAAAGACCACTCCCTTATTTCCCGCCCAAACTAACCTTCATTAACTTCCTAGACTATCCCTCCTAGCCAATAGGATTCCTCTTTACCCTCAACTCCCACTCCCTAACCACTCCCTCTCCACTCCTAAACACAACTCTCCACTCTTATATTATTATTTCAGTCCTTAGCAGCCCCTATATACATATATCTCCCTTAGAACAACATTTACTTCATCAACAGTATTTCAACTTTATATACTCCCCATTTCATTATGCTTTCAAAAACCTCATTCATCTCCTTTTTACTTCTAATAATTCTTAATTTATCCTACCTTTACTACCTCACCCAACCCCTTAACTCGTACCACTCACAATCCCTCCATGTTACCAACCACCTAAACTCTCCCCTACCATATTCACACACTCCTATTTCTCCACATCTATATCCTATAAATAACCTCCTATTTTTCCCATACAAACTTATCACCTCTCAGAAACACCCCCATAGCAACTAGCAAATGCTTTAAATTCACAACAGAACCCAATCTTCTTACTAAACTGTCCAACTACCTTACTAATCCATTCTTACATCTAATCTCCAGTCAATTATCAGGTGACATCCATCCCAACCCAGGCCCCTCCACATCTTCTACTGCAGACAAGTCCATACTATTTACTTCTTTTAACGCCCAAAGTATAGTCAACAAAGTCCCAAACCTCCATGCTTGGCCAATACATAATAATCCTGACATCCTAACCATTTCTGAAACATGGTTAAAACCCCATATAAAAGACTCTGAAATTATTCCTCCAAACTATTCTATCATAAGAAAAGACAGGTCCCATAAAAAAGGGGGTGGAGTAGCTCTCCTATACGCATCCTCATTATCAGTTACCCCCTATAACAAACCTATTCCACACTTTAAAAATGCTGAACTACTCCTCACCTTACTCCAAGTTAACCTACATAAACACATATGTATAGCCTCAATCTACATCCCCCCAGGGGATAATATTTCTACACTTGAAGATATCCTCTCCTGGCTCTCCAACGATATTAACAATGAAACTATAATCTTAGGAGATATGAATATTAACTGGGCCTCCATTCAGTCTCATAAAAACCACCATAATATCAACCTCTACAATTTTTCACAGCTAATCAACAATGTGACATACCCCTCAAAAAACATTTCTAGCGGCAGTATTCTAGATAGGATTCTAGTCTCTCATCCCCATTATTTCTCTGACAGTGGCACTCTTCCTGATCCTCTCAGTGACCATATACCCATCTTCACTCATAGACTCCCATCACCCTGCATCGCACCCATAATTATATTACTATCCGTAACCAAAAAAACTTTAACCCAACAACCTTTTCAAACTCTCTAAAAGCAATTAACTGGAATTGTCTAAAAACATTATCTCTAGATAACGCAGTTTCCCATTTCAACTCAATATTCCTAAAACTACTTGATACCCAGGCACCCTTAAGGACTAAAAGAATAAAAATTAAAACAGCCCCTTGGCTAACCAAAAGCACGCTAGCATCTATGCGACACAGAGATAAAGTCTGGGCACACTACCAGAAAAACAAATCCTTCCTAGTCCATAATGAATATAAAATACTTCGAAATAAGGTAAAAAAGCTCATAATCTCCGATCGACAGAATTACTTTTCCACACTCCAAAACAATAATAAATCAAACCCTCAGACATTCTGGAAAGGTATCTCTACTCTCCTTAACCCCAGTAAACCAGATACCCCTACCCCAGACCCAAACGCTCTTGACCTAGATTTGGCTACCCAATTTAACTCTTTTTTCATTGATTCTATTTCCAAATTAACATTATCTTTCTCTAACACCATTACATACTCCAATACTCCCCCACCCTCCCCCACCAGCACTCTACCCTGCACTGCTACTACATCCTCACTCCCATCTACTAACTCTCGTCCCTCTTCTCCTTCTCCTACTCCAACTACTTCATTATCTTCTTCTGCCCCTAATTCCCCCTCTTCACACTTTCCTTTTTTCTCATTAAAACCTATACCCACTTCTACTATAAAGAAACTCCTTCTAAAACTGAAGCCATGCACTAATGCTCCTGATAATATCCCTTCTTACTTTCTTAGCAAAGCTGCTGAAGCAATCTCCTACCCCATTAGCATTTTAATCAACCGTTCTATCCAAGAATGTATGGTACCTCAAATTTGGAAAAAGGCCTTTATCATACCTTTACATAAAGGTGGCAACAACAACAATGTTACTAATTTCCGCCCCATCGCTATTCTGTCCCCCATCTCTAAACTCCTAGAAAAATGCATCCAACTACAACTCCTTCCACATCTCTTAGATAATCACCTACTAACTCACACACAACACAGCTTCAGACCAAATCATAGCACTATGACTGCCCTCCTCTCCTTCCTTGAAACTGTAAATAAAGCATGAAACTCTGGCCAAATTGTTTCTACCCTACTACTCGACCTCTCCAAGGCCTTCGACACTATCTCCCACAGCCTGCTATTAACTAAACTCTCAAAACTCAACTTATCTCCCTCCTCTCTGAACTGGTTCTCCAGCTACTTATCTAACAGGTATCAAGCAGTCAAATGGAAAAAGGCCACCTCCTCATTTCTAAATACCCCCACTGGGGTACCCCAGGGCTCTATACTGGGTCCCCTTCTCTTTAATATTTTTATAAATGATTTCCACAACTCTATCCCATTCTCAGATATCATCCAATATGCTGATGATTCTACTATTATTTGCTCTGCCACTTCTATCCCCTCACTACTAAAACTGACTCAGGATGCCTTTACAACCACTGAGCAATGGATGAAAACAAATCACCTAGCACTCAATGCATCTAAAACTAAATTAATGTTATTTACCCCCTCTAAGGCAATGTCTTTCGATATAAACACATTCTCCATCACTAGTCAAAATAATGTACCCCTGGAACTGGTGTCAGAGACCAAGTTACTTGGGGTCCAAATTGATAGCCAGCTCAAATTCAACTCTCACCTACAGTTAAATATAAAAAAAAAAACATCAAAAACTAGGTATGCTTTACCGACAATATCATTATCTGACACCTGCTACCAAAATCACCCTCTCTACTTCATTTCTCATCTCCTCCCTTCTCTATGGAGCTCTACTCCTAACTAATCTACAGTCCTCTCTAAAAACACAACTTTCCTCTTGCTACAACAAAATTGCCAAGTTCGCTACCAACTACAAGTCCTCCACACACCACTGTTCCTCTCTCCAAAAACTGAAATGGCTAGAGCTACCCAGTTATCTCACATATATTCAACTAAATCTTGCACATAAGCTTATTTTCAACTCTTCCCTCTGTCCCTCCCTTTCATCAGCTTTTAAAATGCACCTTCCTGATAGAGTATTACGATCCAACAATCAAAATCTGTTAGAAGTATATAAACCAACTCGTCTCCCAGGAACAAATTGTCTGTCTTATGGCCTTGCACGCCTTTGGAACTCCCTACTACCTTCCATTCGCACCATCCACAGCCATTTTATTTTTAAAAGATCTCTTCACTCACATCTTGTTTCCCAGTGGGAATGCTCTTGCTCCCATCCCACATAACTTACTCTTGCAAATTCCATCTTCCTTCCTTCCTCTGTTTCCTCCTGCAACTCTCCTTGTTATTCACCCCTAACTCTTACATATTAATTGCAAATTAAATCTTCCTTCCTTCCTCTGTTTCCTCCTGCAACTCTCCTTGTTATTCACCCCTAACTCTTACATATTACTATCCCTATGAAAATTGGAAATAATGCTCTAAGCCACACCCCGTAAGTGTTTGCTTTTGAATATGATAATATTTCTCAATATTTTCATGCTAAATTTCCTTTTAGTCTGTATTATCTACTAAGTATTTACTTGCAAATTATTTTTCTGTATCTTTAACCTTTGTATAAGTGTATAATTTGTGCAACTATTAAGAACAACCTATTGTAACCTTTTTAGTTTTGGAGCTTTTCTCCCCAGGACTCCATTGAAAATGGGTTCATTTGGCCCAATGGACTATCCTGGTAAACCAACTGCAAATAAAATAAAATAAATAAAACCTTTAACTTAAAGAGAACATTTTTAAACGTAAACCAAAGATTTACTGATGTTTTAACTGTAGCAGTATTACTTGCCATGTTTACATGCAAATGACTTTAACTGATTAATTTAAACTTTTTTGAGCTGTTGACTAAAAGATGCATATAAAGTTTTACATAACTTTATGGTCCTGGAAGAATGTGTGCCATTGTCTATAGCTTATTAACCTTTTTACTTCTTGGCTGTGTGACATCACACTGGAAACTTGAAAGTTCGTGGAGATAGCTGATAACTAGATAATGTCTTTTATGTTCTGAAAGAACACTGCTTTGATTTAAAACTGGTCTGCTAAAGTTGGTTGAGGCTTTTTTGAAATAAACACTGGTGCTGTGTTCCTTTGATAACAGCTGCATTTACTATATGTAGAGGTTGTCTGCTGTGTTCTTGTTCTGCATGAAGTAGTACTGTCATTTCTGCCTTATTCTGTATACAGTTTACAGGCTTTATTTATGGAAAAACACTGGTATGCTGCTAAAAAGTCTGTTATGAAACATTTGCTGTTACTATAAACTGTCAATGAAACCTTGAAGTTAAGCTGGCTGTTGCAGTAAAACTGTACTTGAAAAAGTTACTTACTGCAGCTGTTTCTTTTGAAGTTTTCTGATAAGGCTGATTTACTCTGTAGAACACATGTAGTTGAACAAAGCACTGCTATTCTGTAGTTTTTTGTAGAACACACGTAATGTGACCAGGTGTGGAAATGAATGATACCTTTATTGAAAGGGTGGTCTGTAGCATAGTTAATTACCTTTACTGGGGCCTCTTAGCTGGAAAACCTTTGGTGTGCTGTTGAAATGTCCATAATACTTTTGCTGTAGTGATTTGGAAGAACAGTCACTGTGAACTTAAGAAAATATATGCTTCACTGGAAACTGGATTTGAAAGGGTTAACTGTCTCTGATTTTTCAATTGCCCAGAGTAGCTGCATGCTGGGTTGCAAGAACTGTATATCTCTCCCCAGGCAGCAGGCTTGTTCAGGTGCCATTGTAAAAATTGATAATACTGTACTGTACTGTTGTTGTGTCTTTCGGCTTTTCCCAGTTAGGGGGTCGCCACAGCGGAACTCCGGTCCGCTAATGATTGGTAGTTGATTTTTACGTGCCGAATTACCAGCCCTGATGCACAACCTTCAACGAAGGTACGCTCACTCACGCATGTTTCCACGCAGAAGACGCTCTAGCTGGGAATCGAACAGGACAGCGTCTTACTGTGAGGCGACAACGCTACCTCAGCAACACCGAAATTAGCTGAAAACACTGTAATGAGACTGAGAATGAAAAGTCTTTATCTGTTAATTACCCAAACTCATGCCAAACATGTGCCAGTCTCTCCTTCATGGAACACGTCTTGTGTACATTCCAGAATGAATTTTCCAAACACAGTAGTTCATTTAATAAGGCTTTATTAGATGTTCACAATATTCGATTACTGTCTTCATTAACAGTGCTCATAAACAATTAGTGTTCAAAGTTACTGCGCGTCATATTCTGATTGTCCTGAACAACATCTTTATTTGACCTGTCTTCTGTACTCAGGCTCGAGTGTCTATAATCTTCTCTGAAGTAATATGTTGAACAAACTCACTAACCTTAACTGAACTGCTATCCTGAACACACCATATTATATTGCTTCAGTTCAGTAATTTTTCTTACTTCCTTTTTCTAACGTTGGTCTCAGGCTTTGTCTCATGTGTGCTTTATTTTAACATTCTATTAAGGAACATTCTGTAGCTGACAAGACTGTATCTTTTCCTTGGGAAAAGAACATTCTGTATCTCTGTATTTTTTTTACATACCTTATGCTTATCTTTCCTTTCTAATATACTGTCTCTCATGCTTGACCAGCAATGTTATTTTTCTTAGATTCATAGATTCATAGATTAGTACTAGGCTAGCTGCCCTTGCAAAGCATTTTAAGCCTAGCCAATTATCCCCTGTGAGATTCAAACCTTGTATGTTGTGTTTGTAAGGCAAACACCTTAACCATTAGGCCACCCTCTTTCTGATTAACTGTCTTTTATGCATAAATGAAACATAATTTATTTTACCCTTTAACCTGTCTAATGTCTAATAACTACTTTAAAATGGAAGTCCCTAATCTAACAAATGGTCCTAGCAAAGCCTGTCCAACTCCTAGAAAAGGAATCTGGTTTGTACTGCTTTGTAAAAGTATGCACAGAGGATTGTGTTGCTGCTTCTAACAATATATCTAGAGTCCACTGTCTTAAATCTTTACAAAAAGCCATAGATGAAGCCAAGGCTCTGGTCTTGACCCTGCCTGAAATACTTTTATTGTGGTGGGAATAACAAAAGATAATAGCCTGAGACAACCACTTGGAAAATTGTCAGCTTTGACTGAGGTTGTTCCTTCTTTTTACCTTCACAAAAAATGAATAACTGATCCAAAGTTCTGAAAAAATTTGTTCTGTCAAAATAGTACCAAAGGTGTCTATTGAAATCCAAAGTAACAAATATCATGTCTTCCTCACTCTTAAGTATAAGAAAGAACACAGGGAGAGGGACACATTGCCTTAAAGTAAACTCAGATACCACTTTAGGCATAAAAGAAGGATTAGTTCCCAAAGAAACCTAGTCTCTGTGGAAGACAAGATAAGGCTGACCCACCATATGAGCTTGCAACTCTGCTATTTTTCTTGCAGAGGTCAAAGCAGTCAGCAAAACTGGAGCAAGTGCTATCTTCTCTAACTCAAAATTAAGATTCCAAGGAGGAGCCACCGGTTATCTGGAAAGCTTCTTATGCAGCACCCCTTTCAAAAACATTTTCACATAAGACTGCATTGAAGGGGGAGGGGAAATCCTTGGAAACACATGATGAAATGACTGACAAATGAGCCTTTATACAGGAATACAACAGGCCATCAGGATAGTAACAAATGTAAATACTGTAAAACCAGAGAAACACTAGCCCTGCATAGGTGCTGGTTGTTTTGTTGGCACCAACTAGAAAACCTTTTCCATTTGCTAATATATGATTTTCTAGTAGAAAGCTCTCTTGTCTCCATTAATACTTACTGCACATCCTCAGAAAATAGGTGTCTAAAAGGTATTAAGACCTTATTATCCAGGCAGCCAGTAGTAGTTGTTTGGGGTTGTGATGTATCAAACACCCTTGATCTCATGTGAGTAAATCCAGTTTGTGAGGAGGCTTGTAGTAACTAACCCTGGTCAATTCCAAAAGAATGGAGAACCACTTTTGCCTGGGCCAGATAACAATGAACTTTGGGGAGTCCTTCTGAATCTTCAGAGGTACCCTGGATATCAGTGGAATGGGTGGAAAAGCCTACAGGGACATTCCTGTCCAAGGATAAGGAAAGGCATCTCTCTTCCAGACCTTCTTACATGCATGGAGTCCTGGAACAGAATTTTACTAGTTGATTGTTTAGAATGCAGGCAAAAAGATCTATATGAGGAATTACCCACAGATGGAGCAAATGTTGGAAGACCCCTTCATCCAGTTCCATTTGTGAGGGTCTTCCTTTGTCCTGCTCGCTTTTCTTACACAATTTTCTCTGATGGTTTATAAGATGCTTGTAGAATGACACTGTGCTGTAAAGCTATATCCCAAGCTGCTATGCCTAGTATGCAAAGGGAATAAGATCTGGTTGCCTCTTGCTTATTTATTTACAACATCATTGTGGTATTGTCTATAACTACTTGAAGAAGTTCAGGAGACCACAAATGATTCACAGAGTTGACAGCCTTGATAAGAGCTAGCATCTCTTTTATACATATACGCTTTTATCCTTCTTGTCCCACAGACCTTGGACTTTTATTCCACTTGACACTGCTCCCCATGGAAATGAACAAAGATAAGTAGTGACTGACTACTTTGAAGCAGGAGGGAGAATGGGAGACATGGATTCAGGGATATTTGATGCCCCCACCAAATGATTCCTCTTATCACAAATCCTAAAACTGGAATTTGAGGGTGTTGATATTTGAACCAAAGAGAATTCAGATACTACTGTATCTTTCTCCTCTGGCATTTTGAAAAAGGTATCACAAGAATTGTGGATACCATGAAACCCAGAATTCTAAGGTATTCCCTTTCTGTGACAGACGTCTGAGTGGAAAACCCCTGGAATAGATCTAAATATCATCTATTTTTTTTTTCCTGTGGATGAAACGCTCCTTCTACTGAGGTGTCTGTCAGACACCACAGAAAAATCCCAAAAAGCACTCGGATAGCTGTTTCCACTGCAAAGCACAATGTTTATTCACATAGACACAGCACCAGCAACCACAATGTAAGATTTAATGCTGACATACAACCAGTACGTTTTCATCAAAACACTTCATCAGATAACTATAAATATTGCACTGCTGCCCTTATATAACCTTACCAATAACCTAATTAGGGCAATTAAACCTTTGTTGATTGACCTAATAGATGTAAAGTTAAAATAAACATTCTGCTGGCTTAAACTCACATGATGAAGCTGACATTCATGCTAACAATTTAAACAAGTTACAGGAACTGCTTTGTAAACTTAAGACTTTAAATGTTGATAATGCTTATTTGAAAGAATGCATTAAATTAAATATTGTACCAAAGGGACTGAGGGTATATAGGTACCCTAACAATTTAGAGGAGGGTTCAGAATTCCATCTGGACCTTTTAAATATTTTTGATAGGTGTGGTTTTGATATTCTATGTGCCATTATCAAGCAAAATGAGAAGGTTATGGAGGTGCTGAATGATAGAATAAATAATGTAAATTCCTCCTTGGTTAATAATCTCATGTTTTCTGTGGATCAAGAAAAGAAAAAAAATTGATCTGAGAATTCAGACTGAACAAAAATTAAATGAGATTTTAAACAAAAAGAAAAGGAAATTAGAAAAGGATATGTATGAGTATGCACAGAAAATTCAGTATCCAAAACCAAAAGGTTATATGAATTTTGATAAAGGGAGGGGTATCTTTTAGACATAATAAAAGTAGACAATTTGTTAATAGACTGAATGAATGATGGTTATGGATATCAAGGTAGTGATGAAAATTGTGAAGTTAGTGATGAGGGACTGTGAAGACCTGGTGATAAGAAGGACCCTTTAGACTATCCCCCTCCCCCTCCGGAGGTCAGAGGCGCTGAAAAACAAGGCACCAACAAACTACAATCAGGGCAACTGGAGGGGGGTGGAACAATGAGGGAATGAGACAGGGGTATTACATGCATTTAACTTTATTTCATATGAACAGGGAAGTGATTCCTCTGATGAATAGGATTCTATTGAAGGTGAAGGTCCCAAGTTTACCCTACATGGACATACTATCTTTAATTACAGCAGTTTAACTGTTATTAACATATTTTTTGATTTATTTGCTAAAGGTTTCAAGTTTATACCCAAGAGAAAATGTGAGATAAGTACATTATTAACAGACTTAAAAATGTTTGTCCGTAAGAAAAATCTGGAACTCTTAATGACTGGACATGTAGATATGGGTAGGAATTTAAGAAGGAAGAGTACATGAAACCCCTCACTACATCCCAATTAAAAATTTTCAAAAATGCTGTGGAACCAGAATTAAGGGAAAAAATTTCTAAAAACAAAGTATAGTCTAACCTGACAGCAGAGGAAAGGTCGCTATTAGAGCCTATTAGATCTAAGAAGTTTGTTAGGGTTATGAAACCAGATACGGGTGGGGGAACTGTACTTATGGACTCTATTATATATGAAGATGATGGATTTATTACTTAATGAGAGTAAATGGGTCTACCTGACAACGCAGAACGCCAACAATGAGATAACCGACACGAAAACACCAAAAAAAAATAGTTCAAAAACACGAAACTTCACATGCCTGACAAACCAAAATCCCGACAAACAACAAAACAAATACCTTTCCCAAAAAACACACACACAACACAAGCACACCAAAAACTTTACAAACCTACACTAAACCTTACAAACTCAACTATCTATGCACTAACCTTAACCCAAACCCTAACCCTAAGGTCCGTCACTATCGCACACTTACCTTACCCGCACCCTAACCCTAACTCACTTAATCCGCCCCTAACCCTCAAGTCCATCACTATCGCACACTTACCTTACCCGCACCCTAACCCTAACTCACTTAACCTGCCCCTAAACCTAAACTCCATCACTATCGCACACTTACCTTACCCTGACCCTAACGTCCATCCCTATCACACACTTACCTTAACATGTTGGTGTTCTCAGCATCAGGATACTCAACTGTCGGGTCTTCCCCGTTGTCGATCTTCCAGTGTCGGTGTTCTCATTGTCGGCATTCTGCATTGTCTGCGTTTTCAGGTAGACCCGAGTAAATACACTAAGGTATCAATAAATGACATACATATTACATATAAGAAAATAATTTTAGCCCTTAAGGATTTGGTGCTTGAATGATTTATTGATATAGAAACCTTCAGATTTTTACATAATAAAGAACCTAGGGTCCCATCTATATTTGGGATCCCAAAGGTCCATAAGGACATAGATAACCCACCACTTAGGCCAGTAGTGGCTGCTAGTCAATTAGTTATGGCTCATATAGCCAAATATGAGGATTTTAAACTAAAGCATATGTCCACAGGGGCAATTAATATTTTAAAGGACTCTTGGGACTTTTTAAGGAGTGTTAGGAATAACTTGAGCACAAATAACATTATTTTCATCACCACTGATGTGATTCATCTCTTTACCTCAATTCCGCATAAGGAAGGTTTCGATTTTTTTGAAGAAGTCCTAAGAAAGGACAAAAAATTTACCGAGAAAGAAGTCTATGTGTTTTTGGCATTAATGGAAATGGTTCTCAACAATAACTTTATATATTTCAAGGGCAAATTTTTCCTCCAAACTAAGGGAGTTGCCATGGAAGCTATCTATGCCCCTACATATGCCAACTTGGTACTCTCAAGGTGGGAGCAGAAATTTGTGTTCAGTTCTAGATTTAAAGAATGTTGGGTGCTTTACAAATGTTTCTTGGATGATATTTGTCTTTTTTGGATAGAAAGTGAAGAAAGATTTATAGACTTTTTCGACTACATATCTAATAGTACTGACTTCCTGAAATTCACTTATAAAATTGGATATGAAAGTATTGATTATCTTGATGCTACCATTATGAAGGACGATAATAAGTTTGTATCTAAGGTACACAGAAAAGACACATATTGTAACTCATTTTTACATTTTCAAAGTGCCCATCCATTTTCCCAAAAGAAAAGTATTGTAAAGGGCCAATAGGTTTGGGGAAGTAGGATTACGTCTGATGAAAATGATTTTATTAGAGTACTTTGTTAAAATCTATGTTTTTAGAAAGAGGATACCCTGAGACACATATGAAGGAAATACAGGATGAAGTCTTCCAACACAGAAAGGGTAGATTCGTGCATATTTTAGGTATGGGTGATATGGTACCGGTGGAAGACGAAGTTAATAATAAGTTGGATGCTTGATATGAAAATGCTTTTATTTTGGACTATAACGGGGATTCTAATATTATTAGGGACTCTGTTAAAAAAGAATGGGACAGATTTTCTAAATTTTTGGACTTGAATCATAAGTTTGACATGCCATTAAAGTTCATTTTTAGGAAGGGTAAATGTATTAAGGACCATTTGGAAAACAAATGTACAAATACAGGAAAAAAGAAAATAAGCACTTATAAATGTGGAGCTTGCCAACAATGTTCCTTTATATCTAACACTTCTGAGATATATATTGGTCGTAGGAATAAGTATATAACATCTAAATTCTATTACAATTGTGATACTTAAGGGCTTGTATATATTGCAGTGTGTGGGAAATCTGAAGCTTTCTATGTAGGCAAGACGGAAAGATTTTTCTGGAAAAGGATATATGAACATGCATATGACATTAGGAAGTATAATTTGAGAAATGCACTTTATAAGCAAACACAGACATGTGAATCTGCCTCATTTTTATTCTTTGTTTTAGAAAAGGTCCAGGTTTACATCAGGGATGGCCTTTGGGAGACCAAGTTAGAGTACAGAGAGGTATACTGGCAGCTGGTGTTGGAAGCAAATAGATGGCCAGGTCTGGATGACATGGTCTCCCTGGCCCCAAATACCCTAATCTACCCACTAATCAGCCCCAATTTAGCTTTCAACTGATATCCAGTCATTTTATCAAAACACTTATAAAAAAAACTAAAACCTACCACCCTCGCTGCTGACTTCCTCCCTGCAGAGTACCTACATATAGCTGCAGATGCCATTGCATATCCCATACCTAGCCTTATCAACAGAACCTTATCCGAAAGCGCTATCCCCTCCTTCTGGAAAATATCCCACGTTATCTCACTCCATAAAGGTGGTAGTTTTACAGACATATCCAACTATACACCCATTGTCATTCTTTCCCCACTAGCCAAAATAATGGAGAAATGTTTACACAAGCAACTAATGCAATACCTTACACAGAATAACTTACTATCCAACACCCAGCATGGTTTCAGACCATACCACAGCACCACCACAGCCCTCCTTTCCTTTACTACTGCCATAAACCAAAACAGGAATGACAATAGGCTAACCTCCGCCCTCTTTCTTGACCTATCAAAAGCCTTTGACATGGTCAACCATGAACTTCTCATTCTTTCTCTAAAATCTATTTCCCTCAATAAGCACGCAATTCAGTGGTTCCAGTCCTACTTGACTGGTAGACAACAGGCGGTACTATGGCAGGGCCAACTCTCCAGCCAACTACCTCTCACACTTGGTGTCCCTCAAGTCTCCATACTAGGTCCACTACTCCTCTCTGTTTTTATCAACAACTTTCGCACTGCTATCCCTCAAGCTACCTGTATTCAATATGCAGACAATTCCACTCTGATCTGCTCAGCCACTTCCCCATTCAAACTGAAAATCTTAACCCAAAATACATTTAACACTATTGAGAACTAGCTCGCCAACCAACGCCTACAGCTGAACCCCAATAAAACTAAACTTCTACTCTTTACCCTCACTAGTAGATCTGCCACACGTTCATTCTCTGTCACATCTAACAATGGTACCACTATTTCCCCAGACCAAACTTCTAGGGGTTATCACAGACAATAATCTCAAATTTAACCTACAGGTCAACAAAACCATACAGACCATCAATAAGAAGCTTGGATCACTGTATAGAAACAAGACAATTTTAACCCCACTGGCTAGGACTGCAATTGCCCGGTCACACCTATTCTCTACTCTTTTATATGCCTCACCTGTACTCTCAAACCTCAGCAAATCTGAACTAAGTAAGCTATCCCATAGCTAGAACCATATTGCCAGATTCACCAGTGGCTCCACCTATAGAACCCACCACTGCCAGAACCTGAAACAACTAGAGTGGCTAGAACTGCCCAGCTTAATTCAATTCAATCAGCTTTTAATAGCACACAAAATTCTGTACCACCCTGAGGAAACTCCCTCACTTAGAAATATCATTAAGCCATATAGCAACCTGAGATCCCTACGATCAGCCAACAAACTACTGGTCCAAACCCACAAAGCTAATAACTCTGCTGGTGAATCCCTGTTTGCCAACTTTGTTGGCAAAACCTGGAATTTATTGCCAAACTATATAGGTTCATAGGTTCATAGGTTTATACTAGGCTATCTGCCCTAAGGCATTTATAAGCCTAGCCCAAAGTTTTGTGGCTTACGCCACCCCTTATGTTAAAAAATACTGTGTCCATTAGTTTGTTGTGCCACTGTCCAGCAGTGACACAGAGATGATTCCCGGGGTAAACCTATGATCTCCCATCCACCGGTCAAGATTTCTCTTGAACAGAGCCAGCGAGGTGCTCTGCCTCACATGGACCGGGACTTTATTCCACAGCATAGGGAGTCTCTGGGTGACAAATCTATCCCTCCAGCATGTCCTATTTATATCCGTGCTAAGGTTTAAGTCGCTTGCTCTAGTGGATCTGGTAGATTTGGATTTTTTGAGGTGGAGCATGTCCATTAATTCCGGGTTGGACATGGCCTTGTATGTCAGGCACAGGTCACCTCTGAGCAGGCGGTATGTGACTGAATAGAGCTGGAGGTTCTTCAGTCTGGCAGCATATGACAGATTTTGGAGTTCCTTTATCCTTTTGGTGAGGAACTTTTGGGGTCTCTCCGATTGCTGCACGAATGGGGCACTGTACTCGATCATTGGTCTGATAAGTGAAGAGTACAGGGGAACAATGACCTCACTTGATCTGGATGTGAATCCCTTCATGATCAGGTGGGCAATGTAGAAGGTCTTTCTAACCACTTTAGCAATGTGAGTGTCAAAAGAAAGGCCACTGTCAACCTGGGTCCCCAGGTCCCTGATAACCTCTTCTGTGCTTAATGGATTGCCACCTATATGGTAGCTTGGGGTTACCTTGTTTTTCCCGAAGGGTATGACTATACATTTTTTGGCATTTAACTACAGGCCATGGCTCTGGCACCAGCTATCAGTTTCCGTGAGACCCCTCTGAAGGATATCTGTGTCCGATGTACTTTCCACTATGGCGCCCAGTTTGCAGTCATCTGCAAACTTTGTCAGCCATAGTCCTCCTATGTTTGCCTGTACTTCTGAGAAGTAGATGCCGAACAACAGGGGGCCAAGGACTGAGCCCTGTGGGACACCACTTGTGACCGGCTTGGAGTCTGACATGGCTCCAGCAACTCTAACCCTGTGGGTTCTGTCCTTTAGCCAGTTTGCAACCCATCTTGTGACATATGGGTTTACATTTAAGCTGGTAAGTTTCTCTATAATACCCGAGTGGGGCATTGTGTCGAAAGCTTTTGCAAGGTCAAGGTAGGCTGTATGGACTGCCTTTCCCTCATCAATGGCCTTGGTGACTGTTTTGAAGAAGTCGACCAAGTTCAAAAGGCATGATCTGCCCTTGACAAAGCCAAACTGGGTCAGGTCCAATGTCTGCAAGTCCCCTATGTCTTTGTTTATGAGTTCCATTATGATCCTCTCCATAGCTTTGCAGACCAGGCTTGTTAAGCTTATGGGGCGGTAATTGCCAGGGTCCGTAGAGACACCGCCTTTGTGGAGTGGGACCACAGTTGCCGTACGCCACTCCTTGGGCACATATCCTGTGGTAAGGCTAAGGTTAAACAGCTGCCTTATATGCGGGTTTAGTTCGTCGTTGAGTTCGTGTAGCACACAGCCGGGGACACCATCCAGTCCCATTGATGCTGTGTTTTTAGCTTTAGAGAGAGCAGCTTTCACTTGCGCATTTGAGATGTCTGGGAGGCTACACTCCGCTGGGATAGTTATCTCTCCTTTTGGGGAGGGGGGTGAAGTTTGCACTGAACCTGTCTGCCAGTATGTTGGCAATGTCTGTGGGTTCAGTGATTTTTGTATCATTTTGGACTAATTCTGAGCATATCTTGGAGTTTCCACCCAGGTTTCTAACATAGCTGAAGAAGGCCTTATAGTTGTCTTTTGAATCTATGGCAATTTTTCTCTCAAAGTTGGCCTTGGATGATTTTATGAGTGCTCGTATTTTTTTACTAATAATGATCAAGGGTGTCTTCTCTTTTATGGATTTTGCTCTATCATGTAACAGCTTTCTCCTCTTATTGTAAAGTTTGTTTATGGCTGGGGTCCACCAGACTGGATGTTTGCCCTTAGTGGAAAGAGTCTTGGTTTTATTAGGGATTGCCTGATCCATGCAGTCCTGGAGGTGTTCGTAGAAGGCATTTGTAAGGGCTTCCGCAGCTTGGGTTGTGGTTTCCACTGGCTCGAGGGCCTTGAAGGATACCACACCAGTCTTGAGTAGTGTGAAGTTTGCTTTAGAGAAGTTCTTCACTATGGTCTTTTTTGTTTGGGGTGGGGGCGGGATGTGGATTTCCAGTGAGATTAGTTTGTGATCTGATCTCACCAATGAGGGATATACTTCCGGTATGGAGCATTTTGTCCCCATGTTTGTGATGATGAGATCTAGTATATTTTCTCCTCTTGTGGGAATGGTGACTAGTTGTTCCATGGCATTTGAATTTATGAACTCCAGGAACCTTTGGGCTAGAAAGTTGGGGCTTGAGTAATGTTCCCAGTCTATATTTGGGTAGTTGAAGTCACCCAATATAATGGTGTTTAGAGATACATTTATACCCTCCAGTGTCTTCAGGAAGGCTGTGTGGGGTTCCTGAGTTTGAGAGGGTGTTCTGTAGCATGCTACAAATTGTAGAGCAGTTTTGCCTATAGTTAATTGCACCTGGATGGTTTCCGATGCTTCGTGCGTTGCCACCAACCTGGAGGTGTGGGTATCCTTGATGAATATGGATACACCCCCTCCTTTTGTGGTCTGGTCCAGGTTTTGGGGCCGGAATGCATGATATGAGGTAAAACCTGATAGTGCCGGGGTGCTCTCAGGAGCCTTGAACCAGGTTTCAGTCACAGCACAGACATCGATGTTCTCCATACTGAGAAGGGCCTCGAGTGCATGCATTTTGAGATTTAGACTTCTGGCATTGAGCAGCATTACCCTTATTTTCTTCCCATTTTTGTTTTCTAGGATGGTAGGTTTAGAATTTGAGCCTTGCCTAAAAAAGGCACTATGGGGGTGGCAAGAGCCTTAGCCAATATCCGGAATCCCAGGGGTGACAGGTGCAAGCCGTCCCTTGCGAAGCAGCGTGGCTTGTCAAGCATGTCATCCCAGGCAGACAGACACTGGATCCCCTTTGAATGACACCAGAAATTAAGCCAATTGTTAAAGCTGATCATCTTGTCTCTATGTTGTGGCATCATTCTTGGTGAAGGAAGGATACTGCTCAGGGTCAGGGTCATACCTGCCTGGGCTACATAATCAGAGAGCTCCTCTATGCCTCTTTTCATGTAGTCCAGGGAGGTATGTCTCAGGTCGTTCACACCAGCATGGACAATGACTGTGTCATATTTGTACTTGCTGTGGAGTGACCCGAGTGCTTGTGTTATGTGGCGGATTCTAGCGCCCGATAGGCAGCTTACTGTGACCCTCTCCTTGTTCAGCCTGGTGAGTGGGACGTCAGTGTGTCTGACTATGGAGTCACCTATGACAAGTATGTTTGGTGTTGTATTTGGCCTTAAGGGCTGTGACTGCTTTGCACACTGATTTTGTGGTTTATGTATTGCCTGTGGTGTGTCATGAGGTGGCAGTTGCTTGGGTGTCTGCTTTGGAGGCCTCTGCTGTTTAGGTAAATTTTGCTCAGAGCCTCCGAGTATGACTTTGTGTGTTTATGTGTTTGATTCATTGTTGTGATAGCTTTATGTGAGACTGGTTTTGTGGTGTGTGTAGTTGCCTTCTCCTCCTGTCTGGTCTTGCCAGTCCTGAGTTGAGAGAGCTCAGCCTCCAGTTTGGCTAAATAGCTGCATCTCTCGCAAGTATTTGTGTTATGTGGGAGGAGGAGAGGGTTATCAGTGTACATGAGGCAATTGTAACATTGCCTCAATATTCCCAAATTCACCAACTGGACAGGAGAGGACGCCAGCATCTGGCCCTTCGACATGCTAGAGAAATTTAGAAGTTAGGGGTGTAACTGAATAAGAGAGGACTTAGTAAGGAAGTGGGTACTCCTGGGGGGGGGGTGCTAGCGAGGGACTTTGTATAATACAGAAGTGCTAAACCTGAGAAGAAGATGCTTTTAAGACAAGTGCTGAGCTTTTTTTTTTTTTTTTTTTTTTTTTTTTTGTTTTGAGAAGAAAAAAAAAAAAAAAAGCTTTTTGGAACAAGTGCTGCGCTTTTTAATTAAGGGATATACTGTTTAGATTACTAGTAGAGCAGCTCTAAGGGAAAAAATGAAGAACAGATTTTATGGAGCCAGAAAAAGTTTAACCTTGTTTAACCGGCGCTGCCCGATGCTGCTCTAGTGGCAACTCCGTGCTAAATCGCGCTAAAGCACTCTAAAGCGTGCTTGATAGCAGGGGCTGGAAAGAGCCAGGAATTGACCCAAAACGGCCAATAAAACTACAGTTTCAAGTCAGTAACCACTCCCACGGGGGGCAGGGAAGCAGCTCAATGTTTTTCACTGCCACTGATCAACAGAGAGACTTTCCTTTAGCCCAAGCAAAAATGGCCTCACAGAAACTTACAAAACAGTTCAAGAACAGCAAGCCTGTAACTTGAACTTTTTTAAATCTCAGAAAAGTGGGAAAAAAGCAAGATTTTTTTTTTTGTTTTTGTTTTTTCATAAATAGCAGAGGTTCACAAGTAATATCAAGTTATAACAGTGCAGTAAATGACCCCACACAAGAGTGCTAGGCCAAAGACAGAAAATATGAAAGTTTTGAGAAAAAAACGATTTTAAAATTAAGTGCAAACAAAGTCTCTTAAAAAAACTCAAACAGCATTCAAAGTGAACTGGCTTTGCCCATGTACCAACCCTGATTAAGTTATAAACTGAAAACATAATCTGTACATATCATAACATGCAACTAAGTCAACAAGCTCTATATCCAATCTAGAACTGACGAATGGTGGCCAAAACCAAAATGTAGAAAACGCTGACAACTGTATCTCTAGGCTCGAACAGAACAGGAAGAATAACCCACTGCAATGGTACGGTGAAGATAAAATCCACTTTTAATCCACAACGAAAAATCAGCACCAAAAAGTACAAGCACTGAAAAACGAGTAACATACAGGTTAAGCGCTTTCATCTGTACACAACAGACTTCCTCAGAACCATTACTGAATGTAATTAACCCCTATTTATAACAACATTTGGCACCAAAAAATCAATTAAATAAGCCAAAAGTAAATAATTGTATAAAAATGTTAAAAAACATATTGAAAACTTTATACAATACAAAGACTGCTACGTGCAGTAAATATGTATTTAAAATACCTCCGTCAACTTAATTAAATTAATAGTAAATAATACTTCACACTGTGTGTACATTCCAAAAAGTACTTACTATAAAATGTACTAAAATGTACATAATTCCCAACCAATATCTTAAAATAACTATGTAATACAACAAAAGGTATTACAAATATATAATATGGCCGTACATTTATTGAAATATATATGCTGTCATATAGATGCATCACAAAGGGAGGGTAGAAATCCTACCCAACTGACTTTTAAAACTAAAATGGGGAAGAACCCTACCTCCATAAAAATTATATCATAACCCCAAAATTAAAAAAGGTTTCAAGCTGATAAACTCATTGAGTCCAGGGTACGTTGTGGCATCACAACAGATTTGCCACTTACTTTCCAAAGACCCTAAATATGCTTTCCAATTGCCACTGCCTGCTGACTTTACTACCTGATCTATGATGGCAAATCTGAACATATGTTCTTTACCTTTCTCAATAACGTGTTTACTAAGAGCATTTTTTGCATCTCCTTTACTAATTTTATATATATGTTCATAAATACGTGTTTTTAACTTTCTCTCAGTTTTGCCTACATAATATGCTGAACAGCATATGCAAGTGGCTAAATAAACAACTCCTTGACTATTACAATTCCCTGTTCTAAATTTACATATACTTTTAGTGATGTTATCTAATTTAACAGATCTTTCCTCATTAATATACTTACACTGTCCACATGTTCCACATTTTTAGTACCCTTTTTAATATTTTCACTTCTATCTCTGTATTCCCCACTTTCAACTATTTTCTTAATGTTATTCCCTGTTTTTAACACAATAATTGGATCCTTCCCTATTATAGGTCCAATAACTTCTGTACTTGATGGTAGGGTCCAGTGTCTACGTAGAATCTCCTTAACTATATTCGTATATGTATTGTACATAATAACACAAACTCCTATCTGAGGGTTTATTCACAATTTTATTAATATCAGACCATCTTTTCCTAATAGTGGGAGAAACTTAATACCCCATTGTTGTTTGACATATTCCACCACATCGTCAAGCATATTTTTAGGATAACCTCTTGCCATGAATAAATGGTATATGGTATCCAATTCCTGTGTCATAAGTTCCCTAGTGGATGACATGAGGGCAGCTCTTACACATTGCCCTTTGACTACGTTCTTGAATATATAAGGTGGGTGGCAACTTCCAAATTGGATATAATCATTTGAAAATGTTGGTTTTCTATATAATTTGGAAACAAAGCCAACCCCACTATTACTTATATACGTGTCCAAGTACGCAATTCCTTTATTATCAATTTTGTAGGTAAAATTCAAAAATTCCGTAGAATTGTTAATATAATTGATAAATTCAGGAATTAGTTCCTTCTTCCCTTTCCAAATTATAAAAAGATCATCCAAAAATCGTGTGTATAACGATATATACTTATAATATTCACTTGAAAATAAGAAGAGATTCTCCCACTCTAACATCACCAAATTGGCAAATATGGGTGCACAAGATGCACCCATAGCCACCCCTCTGGTCTGTCTGAACAGTTCACCCTGGAACTCTATATAATTATGATCTAATATAAGTCCCATCATATCTAAGATAAGATTAATTTTCTCCCAACTTAATCCAGAGAACTTCTTCAAACTATTACAAAAGTATTCCAACCCAATAGTGGTGGGTATATAAGAAAAAAGATCTTTAACGTCTATGGTAATAAACGTAATATCTTCTCCCCAAACATCAGGGGTTAATTTACTGAGGAAATCCCAAGAATCCTTAGTTAAATGTGGAACATTCGCATATACATGTTTAGTCCACTGATCAATAGTAACCCCCAAATTAAAAATTTTTGATTTTGATCCCGATATGATCGGTCTGAAGGGGGGGTTTTCCAGACTTTTATGTATTTTGGGTATACCCACGATATGTGCCATCCTGGGATACTTGTTTCTAATAAAATTATAAAGCTTGTTATTGATACGATTATCTAGAAGATATTCTTCAATGGCTAGATCTATACACCTATACCCACTATTAATTTGATTTAAGGAGACTTCCTCATAATTCCCTGATTTGAACAAAATTTCATGGATCGCACTATGATACTCAATGGAGCCAAATAATATGATTCCACCACCCTTGTCGGGTTTCATGATCCTAATTTCCTTGTTCAAAATGATTTCATCTAATGTTTTTCTCTCATCCTTCGTTAAATTATCACTGAAAGTACCATTGAAATCAGCCTGCGTCCTAATGTTTTTATACAGTTCATATACATCCCTACACACCACATGCTCGTACACTGCCACTTGTGGATTGGGTGACGGAATGTATGAACTTTTCTTAATAAGCCTCTGTTGATTTTCATTGTACCCACCATTTTTGTCTTTAAATAGTACTGCCAAATTCAATCTACGGCAATACAGTTTTATTTCTTTAATAGTATCAAATAAATTAAAATGAACTGTGGGGATATATTTCATTCCCTTACTAAAAAGTGTAAAGAATTCCTGTGTGATCATAGTATTTGTGTAATTGTATACCTTAAATCCACTATAAGTGTGTATCGTGGGTACAACAGGATCACAAGTTTCAACACCATAAACAACCGTAGTAAGAGTGTCCATATCCGTGTCCCTAATATTACTTCCTAATGTACCCACATCCTTACTAATGTTCAGGGAATCGGGTCCTTGGATTAACCGTATACTATTGCCTGGACTCAATACCTTCTTTGATATTTCTTTGGGGCTGGGTAAAATCTCCCCCCTTGAAAATTTGTATCCCCTTCTTGTCTAGTATTTTTACCTCTCCCTATATTTTGTTCCTGATTGAAAACATTATTACCTTCTCTATTACGTTGCGGCCATATATACACCCTACCAATCTTGTATTGTTCAGTGTCCCTTTCTATCTTACTCATCTTCCTATTGTATACACTGTTGGTCCTATTGTTTGCTGTATGAAATTTTTTACAATATAAATCCTGCCACTGTTCAAACTCACTATCATGTATAATTTCATCATTTAAAACTTCAAGCTCATTCAATAATGCTGCAATTTTTTCATCATTGAATTTCATGATCATTTTCATGTACATATATCCAAAATTATCAAACATTTTGTTAAATTCTTGCACAACTACATTATTATAATAAATACCCAAGGGAAGTTTGAAAAAGCGCAGCCCCTTAGGTACAATATGAACATTCATACATTTATCTAAATATGCATTGTCTAACTTAGTACATTTCAAATGAATCAATTTTTTACCCAATAGAAAAATCTTAGTTTTCAAGCTGCCCGATGATATGCTAGAAACACGCCTTACCTGTGTTCGTTTATAGTCACCGTTCACAGTAAACTCAAAGTCATCAATTAAAAAATCATTAATGGCATTATTCAATTTACTTCCCATACCCTTATTATTTTTCGTAAAGGCTTGTCCACTATTCAATCTCTTTTTACTGCCAAAATTAGGGCTAGATACAATATCTTTAATGACAGTACCTTTCTTATTATTATTGTCCACACCTTTACTAGTAACGTTGGAGTACGTTCTCAAATTCTCCCGCTGCTTAGGTCGCGCCCCTAATCTTTGATTTTCCTCGGTGTGGTGGAACAGGCTGAAGTCAAAGGTAAATTCAGCCTCAGACATCACATTCTCTTGAGTTTCCTTCATGTCCAAGTTGGAAGGTGGCGTTTGAACTACGCAACCTTCCATTTGCCCATTAGGTATATCCCCCTGGCAGTTGAGAACAATTCTTTCCGCTATATAGGCTGGTGTATCATCGGTGCATTCAGGGTTTTGGGAAGTTCCCATACAATTACCCACTTGTACCGTTTCAGCTAATTTGCCAACAAGGTCCAATAGTTTGTTAACGTCAGCTTGGAGTGTGGTGACTTCCGTTCGTAACGTAATGAACTCCGCTGTGCTCAATGAAGCCTCAAGAGGTACTGTGTCTGCCATGGTACAACACAGAACTGATGAATGGTGGCCAAAACCAAAATGTAGAAAACACTGACAACTGTAGCTCTAGGCTCGAACAGAACAGGAAGAATAACCCACTACAATGGTACGGTGAAGATAAAATCCACTTTTAATCCACAACGAAAAATCAAGCACCAAAAAGTACAAGCACTGAAAGACGAGTAACATACAGGCTAAGCGCTTTCATCTGTACACAACAGACTTCCTCAGAACCATTACTGAATGTAATTAACCCCTATTTATAACAACATTTGGCGCCAAAAAATCAATTAAATAAGCCAAAAGTAAAAAAATTGAAAAAAGCCAAAAGTAAATAATTGTATAAAAATGTTAAAAAACATATTGAACACTTTATACAATACAAAGACTGCTACGTGCAGTAAATATGTATTTAAAATACCTCCGTCAACTTAATTAAATTAATAGTAAATAATAATTCACACTGTGTGTACATTCTAAAAAGTACTTACTATAAAATGTACTAAAATGTACATAATACAGTTACAAATACAGTTGAATACAGTCGACTATATAGTTACAGTTACGAATACAGTCACCAAGGCCATTGATGAGGGAAAGGCAGTCCATACAGCCTACCTTGACCTTGCAAAAGCTTTCGACAGAATACCCCACTCGGGTATTATAGAGAAACTTACCAGCTTAAATGTAAACCCATATGTCACAAGATGTGTTGCAAACTGGCTAAAGGACAGAACCCACAGGGTTAGAGTAGCTGGCGCCATGTCAGACTCCAAGCCGGTCACAAGTGGTGTCCCACAGGGCTCAGTCCTTGGCTCCCTGTTGTTCGGCATCTACTTCTCAGAAGTACAGGCTAACATAGGAGGACTATGGCCGACAAAGTTTGCAGATGACTACAAACTGGGAGCCATAGTGGAAAGTACATCGGACACAGATATCCTTCAGAAGGGTCTCACGGAAACTGATAGCTGGTGCCAGAGCCATGGCCTGAAGTTAAATGACAAAAAATGTATAGTCATACCCTTCGGGAAAAACAAGGTAACCCCAAGCTACCATATAGGTGGCAATCCACTAAGCACAGAAGAGGTTATCAGGGACCTGGGGACCCAGGTTGACAGTGGCCTTTCTTTTGACACTCACATTGCTAAAGTGGTTAGAAAAACCTTCTACATTGCCCACCTGATCATGAAGGGATTCACATCCAGATCAAGTGAGGCCATTGTTCCCCTGTACTCTTCACTTATCAGACCAATGATCGAGTACAATGCCCCATTCGGGATGTATCTCACCCGACACCTGCAGCAATTGGAGAGACCCGAAAATCTGTCATATGCTGCCAGACTGAAGAAACTCCAGCTCTATTCAGTCACATACCGTCTGCTCAGAGGTGACCTGTGCCTGACATACAAGGCCATGTCCAACCCAGAATTAATGGACATGCCCCACCTCAAAAAATCTAAATCTACCAGATCCATTAGAGCAAGCTACTTAAACCTTAGCACGGATATAAATAAGACATGCTGGAGGGATAGATTTGTCACCCAGAGACTCCCTATGTTGTGGAATAAAATCCCGGTCCATGTGAGGTAGAGCACCTCGCTGGCTCTGTTCAAGAGAAATCTTGACCGGTGGATGGGAGATCGTAGGTTTACCCCGGGAATCATCTCTGTGTCACTGCTGGACAGAGGCACAACAAACGAATGGGCACAGTATTTTTTAACATAAGGGGTGGCGTAAGCCACAAAAACTCTGGGCTAGGCTTATAAATGCCTTAGGGAAGATAGCCTAGTATAAACCTATGAACCTATGAACCTATAATTCCCAACCAATATCTTAAAATAACTACTATGTAATACAACAAAAGGTATTACAAATATATAATATGGCCGTACATTTATTGAAATATATATGCTGTCATATAGACGCATCACAAAGGGAGGGTAGAAATCCTACCCAACTGACTTTTAAAACTAAAACGGGGAAGAACCCTACTTCCATAAAAATTATATCATAACCCCAAAATTGAATCTTATTAGGTTATCCTAAAAATATGCTTGATGATGTGGTGGAATATGTCAAACAACAATGGGGTATTAAGTTTCTCCCACTATTAGGAAAAGGATGGTCTGATATTAATAAAATTGTGAATAAACCCTCAGATAGGAGAGTTTGTGTTATTATGTACAATACATATACGAATATAGTTAAGGAGATTCTACGTAGACACTGGACCCTACTATCAAGTACAGAAGTTATTGGACCTATAATAGGGAAGGATCCAATTATTATGTTAAAAACAGGGAATAACATTAAGAAAATAGTTGAAAGTGGGGAATACAGAGATAGAAATGAAAATATTAAAAAGGGTACTAAAAAATGTGGAACATGTGGACAGTGTAAGTATATTAATGAGGAAAGAGCTGTTAAATTAGATAACATCACTAAAAGTATATGTAAATTTAGAACAGGGAATTGTAATAGTCAAAGAGTTGTTTATTTAGCCACTTGCATATGCTGTTCAGCATATTATGTAGGCAAAACTGAGAGAAAGTTAAAAACACGTATTTATGAACATATATATAAAATTAGTAAAGGAGATGCAAAAAATGCTCTCAGTAAACACGTTATTGAGAAAGGTAAAGAACATATGTTCAGGTTTGCCATCATAGATCAGGTAGTAAAGTCAGCAGGCAGTGGCAATTGGAAAGCATATTTAAGGTCTTTGGAAAGTAAGTGGCAAATCTGTTGTGATGCCACAATGTACCCTGGACTCAATGAGTTTATCAGCTTGAAACCTTTTTTAATTTTGGGGTTATGATATAATTTTTATGGAGGTAGGGTTCTTCCCCGTTTTAGTTTTAAAAGTCAGTTGGGTAGGATTTCTACCCTCCCTTTGTGATGCATCTATATGACAGCATATATATTTCAATAAATGTACGGCCATATTATATATTTGTAATACCTTTTGTTGTATTACATAGTAGTTATTTTAAGATATTGGTTGGGAATTATGTACATTTTAGTACATTTTATAGTAAGTACTTTTTAGAATGTACACACAGTGTGGAGTATTATTTACTATTAATTTAATTAAGTTGACGGAGGTATTTTAAATACATATTTACTGCACGTAGCAGTCTTTGTATTGTATAAAGTTTTCAATATGTTTTTTAATATTTTTATACAATTATTTACTTTTGGCTTATTCAATTGATTTTTTGGCGCCAAATGTTGTTATAAATAGGGGTTAATTACATTCAGTAATGGTTCTGAGGAAGTCTGTTGTGTACAGATGAAAGCACTTAACCTGTATGTTACTCGTCTTTCAGTGCTTGTACTTTTTGGTGCTTGATTTTTCGGTGTGGATTAAAAGTGGATTTTATCTTCACCGTACCATTGCAGTGGGTTATTCTTCCTGTTCTGTTCGAGCCTAGAGATACAGTTGTCAGTGTTTTCTACATCCAATCTGACGTCTCATGCTTTTAATGGTGTCTGTCCATGACAATTGTGAGTCCCTGCTAGGGAACACTACTAAACCACTGTACATAATAATTTTGTTTTATATTTTCTAATGTTATCTAACTTCTTGTGTAATCAATGTAAGTTTGTCTATTTGGAGCTTTTCTCCCCGGGCCTCCGCTGAAAATGGACATGTATCCAGTAGGACTATCCCAGTAAAAAAATGTAAAATAAATAAATAAATAAATATTAAAATTAAGATCAGCTAAATTATAATGTAGAGGCATTTGAATAATTATTGTAGTATGCTGTGTTATTTTAATTATTTTTTACCATTTTTCATCTCATTGTATGACAATTGTCTTTTTTTAAATATTTTAAAACATTGTTTTTAATATTTTTATACCTACGAACCCTTCGTATTATGAGCTGTTTAGTTTTTATGGTGCAACATTTATTTTGAACACTAGAGAGAAGCATTATTTATACACATTTTAACTTGTATTCATTTTTTTAATATTTTTACATACATTTTTTTAGTATGGAATATTTGTACTGAACATATAATATTTTTTTTAATATGTTTTGATATGTGTTTTTGCCATGGACTTGATCAGTTTAGTATCAGGATTATCCTCAGATAGAGAGGACTTGAGTGTTTTTGGTTTGAGTTCCATGCCCGACGACATAAACTCTGGTGAAGCTATAGGGTCTGAAACAACCTGTAACCTGG